>NW_006800208.1:767700-779656 GCF_000485575.1 Poecilia formosa | reverse complement strand
CGATAATTATGTGAAATTAAATTAATTATATCCCGACTTCCGAAGATTTGCCTTTACCCTTTGGTTAGTTTCTCATATTGAGGTCATCAAACCAAAGTTCAGATCTACCATGACTGACCGACACCTGCTGGTTTGCAACCAGCTTCTGACTTAGAAACCAGTAAGCTGCTCCCAGTGTTTGATCTCACTGAGGAAGAAACTGCGTTAGGTTTTCTGTCACTTTATTATTTCTGCTATAACTGATGCATATTCTCATACAAAATAAGTCAATAGAGTTTAATTTGCAATTTTTTGTCTTTGTGTCATGAGGTAGATCTCAAGCAGCTGGTGAGAGAAAAAGTAGATCTTGCTCTCAAAAAGTTTGGGCAGATCAGTTGTATCTCAGTATTTTCTTGACTGAGACGTTGGTGTTTAATCTGCGTGTCGCTGTGTTTGTAGCGGAGCTGCAGCAGCAGGTGAGTCAGAGCAGCAGGCAGAGAGAGGAGATCATCCGTCTGAAGCAGGAGCTGCAGCTGCTCCACACGGATCTGGCCCTGACTGGTACGTCACATGATCAGCTTCTTTCTCTGTAAACCCTCAGGCTGAGGCAGATTAATATTTCTCATCTGAGAGATTTCAATTCATCAATATATTACCTGAAAATGGTCTCAGAGTTTGTTTTTTGGATGGAGTGGGTACGATCCTAAGTACTTGTATGTGTTACCTTCCTCATGTAGCTGGATTCTTACAGCCATTTCACATTGTATTAAAAATCTTTGTTTTATTTTCAAACATTTTGAAAACCATGTATTATTTTTCTTCCAATTCAGAATTCTGCACTACTCTTTGTTGGGCAATCGCATGAAATCCACAAAAAATATGTTGCGGTTTGCAGTTGTAATGTTGAAAAAGTTCAGCATGCTCTAGTTTAGTCTTTTTAGAGCTAAAATAAAACTCCTCTCTCTTGTTCTGTCGCTTCAGTTCTCAGCAGGTCTGTCTTATCGGTGTGTGATTTCCATCTCTAGCAGGCGTGTCAGGAACCTCCGATTGTCAGATAAAGTCCAACCTGCTGATCTTTGCTGTTAACAGGAGAGGGCGAGAGCTGGAAGGACGAGCTGCTGGAGCTGTCTCGCTCCAAGCAGGAGCGCATCATGTCGGAGCTGCTCTGCCTGCAGCAGGTACAACAGAGCAGCTGCTGCTAAACGTTACTGAAGCGCTCTCGTGTCTTTTCCTTGTTCCTCCTGCTCCGTCTGGAGGTGATTTTCCTGTTGGTCTGCATGCCTCGCTGTGTTTCTGCAGCGCTCTCACTCTCACAACGTGGTTCCGGTTCACATAAAGGCTGCGACTGCAGGCATGACGTTAAATGTACAAACACAGATAAAATCCTGTCTTGTCCTCTACATCAGGGGTGTTTAACTCATTTCATTTTGGGCCAAATCAAGATCATGAATGTTCTTAAAGGGCCAGTTGTGCCAGAATCCATTTCTAAAACCCTTTAACCATCTGTTAAAAATATAAACAAATTCTTAAAATTAAATTATATTAAACATCTTTATATTATATATTAAACAATCACAAACTCCCTCCAGGAGTTTGTGATTGTTTTGGGGATTTTTCTCAAATTCCTGATTCTTGATTTGGAAATTTTTGTTTGCAAATTCTTGATTCGAGTCATTTTCAGGTCTGAATATGTAGGAAAAAATAGAGTATGGACAAGAGTTGTAGTTCTTAACTTTATTCTGAATCCCTTTGAAAACAATCCATCTACCTGTTTGTCTGCCAGATGCAAATTTTATACTTTAAGAAACACCTAACATTTAATTTAACATATTTATATGAATGTTCCATCAGTGTCTAAGCATACATTGAAAACTCAAATTTGAGCCTGGAGAAGTGTAGAAGTTTAACTCTGACTGGAGAAATGTGTTGCACTTTTCACCGTGAACGCCACAACAAGCAGCAGCAGCAGCAATGGTATTTCTGCTGGTGTGTGTTTTCCAGGTGTGTGAGAACCAGAGGAGTGACCTGCAGCTGCTGCGGCTGAACCAAGAAAGCACGCAGAGAGCTCAGAGGGAAACACACCATCAGCGATTACCTAGCAGGTGACAAGAAAATTAGTTTTCTTACCTCATACCCCCAGGACCAACAAAAAATCTGAAATTAGAAATTTTTTGAGAGAATGTTTTGATCTGCTAGGAAATGACAACAATCATTGCTGAATGTATCTCAAAGTCAGAGACATCAGAGTGGATGTGGTGGAGCGTTGAGTCCTGCAGGTGTGACCGGCCTTAACGAGCTGAACGTCTTTGTGTCCCAGGCAGGACGAATCGGCCTGTAACTATGCCGACATTCAGTCCCTGAAGAACCTGAGACCTGATCTTGAAGCCTCACCAGTAGCTGGTGTTCACGACTCCGACACCAAACCTGAAGGCTTTCCAGCAAACATGACGGATGTAAGATATTTTATAAAAACTGTTTTAAAGGGACAGCATGGTGTAAAATTTATTTATTTATTTATTTTTTCAGTTTTGCATTATCTCATGTTATTCCCTCATCAAAAACACACCCGGAATGTTGCTTTGATTCTTTCATGCCTGTTTGATAAATCCCTTAATCTCCCATGGCAACCATTCAGGTGGTAAAAACGCCTGGGTGGACATAGCTCCACCTTTAAGACGCAGGGGTCATTAACTTTTTTAAAACTAGAGAACCGTTTTTGCTTTCAAAACGCTGGTCTTGAATTGCAAACTTACATAACCTTTGTTTAAAAAAAAAAATTGGTAACACTTTATTTGAAGGGGGTTGAATAAGACTGACATGACACTGTCATAAACATGACATAACACCTGTCATGAACATGAATAAGTCTTCATGACTGTTTATGACTGTTGTCATAAAGCGTCATTCGGTAAATTATGACACTTTTAATACAAAGTTGACATTATTCAAGATGTCNTTTTGCATTATCTCATGTTATTCCCTCATCAAAAACACACCTGGAATGTTGCTTTAATTATTTCATGCCTGTTTGATAAATCCCTTAATCTCCCATGGCAACCATTCAGGTGGTAAAAACGCCTGGGTGGACCTAGCTCCACCTTTAAGACGCAGGGGTCATTAACTTTTTTAAAACTAGAGAACCGTTTTTGCTTTCAGTCTGGCTGCATAAAACGCTGGTCTAGAATTGCAAACTTACATAATCTTTTGTTAAAAAAAAAAAAAAAATCTACTATAGGAAAATTATAGTAATTTTAAATGAGCCACAGCTTTATCTATTTTTTTCTTTTCTTTTTTTTAATAGAGAAGAACAAAACTTTTACAAAAATCAAACATACATTTTCATCTATGGGATGCTTATTTGTGGAAAACTATGTAAAGAAAAAAGCTGTTAATTTCCAATGCAACGACGAGGAAAACGATTATTACTGATACTTCTGTCAGGAATATTTGTCATTTCAGTATCGGCAGGTCAGGCTTTTTAAAGATTGGTAATCAGCGATCTGCAAGAAAACTGCAGTCGGTGTACCCCTAGTCAAAAGGATAGTGAAAAATATACGGAAATATATAATATTGGTAAATAACAGTAAATGGCCAAAGCGGTGATATTTATATCAGATCATCATATCGATACTTTCTTATGGGAAACTATCATTGCAACCAAACCATCCTCACTGAGAGACATGGTGGTGGCAGTATCATGCTTTTCTTCAACAGGGACTGAGAAGCTGGTGAAAGATCAAAATGTTCAGGGGATTTAAACTGAACATATAACATACAAAGCACTTCTCTGGAGCTTTATGCGTTCTAACGACCGAGTCTCCTGTCCGCGCCTCATCAGGTTGCTGATCAGCTGTCGGCATGTTCTCTACAGCAGCCGCTGGGCATCTCCAGGTTGCTTCCAGGAGCTCCTGAAAGCAGCAGCAGCTTGAGATGTCACGCCTCCACAGGTTGTAATTCCAACTGTGAGACCGCTCAGCCACACACAGCCCACCACCACCTGAACACCACGATACCCAAGGTACAGAGAGGGCGTGGCAACCTGGATGGCGTAAAAGCTCCTCTAAGTCTGGGTGTGTAAAGATGAAGCCGCTTTGTTTTCCCCTCCAGGCGAGTGACGCTTCACCCAAAGCCTGCCTGAAGCACAATGTCAGCCAGCGAGATGGCCGGGTTTGACCAAAGACTGGGTTTCCTCTATAAATCATGAACTTTCAACCTCTGCAATCAGAGCAGCGAATAAAACAGTGTTATTGTTTCTGATAAAGAACAGACTCTGTTTTTACCTCAGGAAAAAATAAATTAAATGGCCTCAATGTTTTTTATCTTATATTTTGAGTATTTTGTACATTTTTATAATCTATTGTTAATCTGATTTACCCAGCATTTCTTTTAACCATGAGTCGTTTTTACATAATGTGTTGTGTGAAGTGGAGATGAACTGAAACCAGTCCTGCAGGGCTGATGAGTCTTTCCAGTTCCACTGCCTTCACATGGTGACTCACAGGAAATATCTAAAGCTCTCTCTTGCTTTTACGTCTTGTTACCTGGATGATCTCACACTGCTTTTTTATATATATATATATACGTGTATATATATATAAAGATTTATCTTTTACATTTCATGTTCCCTGTTGTTATTTAACTTATCTACTTTTAACGTGTGGTTGTTTGTGCTCTGAAGACATTTTTTCTCCACTTTTAAGGTTTTATTTTGAAATCTTCCCATGTCATTTGGAACAAGTAAAAATCAAGTCCAACAGGAATGATCTGGTGACCTGACGTACCTTCAGTTGTTTTCTGTCTGCGAGGATCTCTGGACGTAGAAGTGTAGTCGCCTTGGGTTTATTCATCTGACAAAATGAGTAAAACGAAGAACAAAAATGACGACAAAACGGAGAAGGCCCTGGCTGCTGAGAAACAACAGTTTGGCAAACAGCAGGTGAGAATTAAAATTGCTTCTCAAAAGAGGAATTTTCTCTTTGTTTAATTTTATTTTCCCAAAATATGGTTTGACTTCAGCTTGGTGCCACAATATTCTTTGGTTGAAAAGTAATGTTCAATCAGAATGTATGTCCTACAGCTAAACTTTAATATAACTTCAAACATGAAATGTCTCACTTTGATTCATTATAAGCTGGTTCAGGTTTTTTTTAATTGGGTTCTATTGAGTGGTTATAAGTGGTTATTAACATTTTAGCTTTAATATGTTACATATCTTACATTTTATAAAAATAGACTTGTTTTTCCTGCAGGCCAAAGCTAACGGCTAGTCAGAATAAAAGCAAACTTATGCCATGCTAAAAAGTACAGCTTTTAAAATGTCTTAGTTGTTCATATCAGTACTTTTTAAATAAACCATCAAGTGTTAGATTGTAATTTAAATGGAAATGTGATTATTTCGATTAGATGACGAAGTTGGTCCAGTGTGTCCATCATTGACCTTCACATTGAAAACTGAGTGAATGAAGCTATACTGACTAAATCTTAATATAAAATAACATATTTTATTGTTTTTTGTTCTTTTACATACATTTCCCTCACAGTCATTCCAGTCAGTTAAACATAACATAGCTGGGGTTTTTTCAATTGGTGTTTCACATTGGAAGGTTATTGTTTCCAGTCATGGACTAAAACAGCCTTCTATTTAAATAACCACAACTTTAATAAAAAATAAATGACAAAAACAAATGTGATGGTGCTTTAAAGGTTTCTAAAATAGCATTTTCATGGACCACTGTGAAATATAACAACTTAGTTTTCCTAATGTCCACTTTTATCTTAGCCCCCTTTGATTAGCCGTTAGCTTCATCTCTGTGACAAAGAACTAGCTGTCATCCAGAACTGATGCACCAATAGTCTTCAGCATGTAAAAATAATTCAGAATATTTTTCAAAGGTTACACTGAGTAAAGAACAGAAGATAACTGAGATCTTTTGTAATATTGTTCTGATCAGTTTAACTTTTCAGGCTTTAAGTGCTTCTCTGTTTTCATTTCTTTCAGCTCCAGAGCCTCAGCAAAATTGCCAACACAGCTGAAGTTCCACCTAAAGAGAAATATGTTCGCAGTATCCTTTAAAACTATACTTAAAAAAATAATAATATGCTGACTTTTAATCTAGTAAATGGGACATTTCTTTAATAAGGAAAGCTGTAAACAGTTTAGCACTGTACTTCTAGCATGCTAACATAAAGCTAGCAGCTTTTTGGTGTAAAATGATGGCTTCGTGCTGGAAAGCAGAAATTTGAGTTTTGCTTTCTGGATTCTAGGATTTTCTGCGGTCAAAGTTTAAACTTTCTTTTTATGTCTGGCAAGGTGTTAAAACCTTCAGTTTGTTAGGAGGAAAAAATATTTTTTTTTGTTACAGCACAGTGCTTAAACAGTTTTTATTAGATGCTTACATAATGTCATTGTGAATATGAATATCAGTCATTTTAAACATGTTCAATTGGAGTAATAGCTTTAATTTCTAATATCAGAGCTGAATGTGCAAATTTGAGTATATTGTGCATTTAAAACTCATAAATACAAACTCCTTGTAAATTATATTTCTAAAACAGTTCAGTTTTTAAAAACACCTCTCTGTTTTGCAATATCAGACATTCTAAGCTTCACTGCTGCTGAGACGGTACAAAGTGATGACAAAAAAATGTCACTTTGTGGGGTTACTTAAAGGGAAATCACCTAAATTATTACGACTTATAACCTTGAAAGCCTGTAAAAGGTTTGCAGATCTATGTGGCTTTGTTTACGTAGATCTAAAAGTAATAGATATGCTCTGATATGAATATCATAGGCATCTTGTGCATTGGGAGTTTCCCTAACATCTGTACAGATATAATTCTGGGAACTCACAAAGAGGGCGGAGCCACCACCTTCTGGTCATACGTCCCCAACCTGCCTCTGTCCAGCCAATCCCTGGTCAGCTGGAAGGTCTGCTACCTGCTGCACAAAGTGCTCAGAGAGGGACACAGAAATGTGAGTTAATCTCTACATTTGCTCAGCGTAACTTCCTGTTTACATTCATTACATTTAACCTCGTTTGTCTTTTTTTTCCCCGACCTGCAGGTCATTACAGATTCTCACAGACACAGCCGCAGCATAAGAGACATGGGAGTCCTGTGGGTGAGTCAGTGGATATAAGATACAAGCTTATAGTCTGATGCATTTAATCTGCACGTTTAATCACACAGAAAATTCAAAAGACCCTTTGAAATGCAGCGCAGTCAGCAAGTTTAACAAAATCCCAACATGCGCTTAATGAAAAGTTAATCAGTGGATTGTTTTTAAGAAAAACTACCAGGTTCAAATAAGCTGCTAAACTTGTAACCCACTGTCTGTGTTTTCCCAGGGAAACCTGCACGATCGATATGGTCACATTGTTGCCTTGTCTGCTAAATTTCTCCACCTCAAAATGGAGTTTCATGCAAAGGTGATATATCTTCATTCTGTCAATGATCTGCTATTCACAGTGAGAGTGTTTGTCTGTGCTTATCATCTGTTTATGCTTGAAAAGAGAAGACAGCAGTGTGAAAGGACAAAACCTAAACATAAAGTACTCTTAAGATAAAATCAAATATTTTATTATTAATTCCAGAGGGAAATTAAATTAAATGTGTCTGGAGTTTTGCGTTTTACACAATTCAGCAGAAGAATAAACACCTTACACTTAGCACAATGTCTTTATCGGATCCTGACGGTAAACTGAGCCGAAAATAATATTTTATCCTGGAGCTGATGATCCTTAGATTGCTACACCGTCTCCAAATGTAATGTTTATGACATGTCATGTCAGTATAGATCATATATTACTCCACAATGTGAATGATCTTATTCTGCTAGATTAAAAGTCCAGAGAAAGCCCCTTTCCTGGCTCCTCCGCCACTCGGCTCCTTCAGACTAGCTGCAGCAGCTGGTGGAACTGGGAGTCTGCTGAGCTTATTGTACAAGCTCCGTCTCAGTGAAATGCTTCTAAGAACGTTGTTAAAGGCTTAATGGGGGAATGTTGTGATGACTTCCTGAAGGCCGAGTGTCGGAAAGAATAAGAGTTTCTTAAAAAAACAGAATTTCAAGGCGTCAAATTACAAAATCAAATTTCTTTTAAGTCATATTTGACAAATATACATCATTTTTATAGCAACATAGTTACTTGATTCTGGTATAAAAGTATACTATGTGCCTGGAATATGAACCGTCCCTTTAACAAATTAAAAACGGATTAAGAAGCATGCCGTGTGACATGTGACGTTGTTCAACAGCACAAGGTGATTCCAGGTAACCTGGAGGCCTCTGACGACACCCTGGAGAGAGAAGCAGGAACCGACATGACCAAAGTGTAAGTTTCCTTCTTCCTGTCCTCTGCTGTGGGGTCAGCTTGTGTCACAACTATTTTATTGTTTTTGGAGGATATTTTTTTCCTCAGTCTTTATTGTTTTTTTTATTATTTAATTTATTTGCCATTATTGCAACAAAGTTTTGCTCAATATGTGCAACTGAATGACAATAGAGCCTGCCTAATATTTTGTTATGTGTTCTTCTTTTATTTCTATTAAAGCACTTTGAATTCCTGCCATCATCATGTCTTTATGTATTTATGGCGTTGTAGGCTGGATATGACTCAGGAGCTGCTGGATTACTTGGATGCTGGACTGAAGATGGCCGAGACGGGTGAGATTTCCACATTCAGTCCGTTCATATGAGAAAATGTGGCACGTATTGGTTAGATAAAGCGAAGGATCTATCATGTGTCCATAAGAACCTAAAACACAGGTTCACTTTATGTCACTGAAACTGACATGTTGTGTTTAAAGTTCTCCGTCAGATGGACGCCAACGGGGCCAAATCCACGACCCCGGCCGGTCAGTGCAGGCTGACGCCCCTCATCCCGCTCATCCTGGACTGCAGCTACCTCTACCACTTCTCTGTCCGGCTGCTGTTCAAGCTGCACAGCCGTGAGTGGTCCGCCTTTCGTTGTTACCTTGGCGACCTCTGCAGAATCACGTTCAGCTCTAACCGTATCCAAAAATATTCCCAGGCATCTCTGCGGATGTGCTCCTCGGACACAGAGAGAGATTCCGTGACCTTTTCACGAGGTCGGTCAGGACGGCTACATCTGTTCATTAATCATTATGTAATGAAACAGGCAGGACTGTTTTTTGTATTTACTTGTTTTCTTGTTTGATTTTGCAGCCTCACCCAGTTCTTCAACAGAGCCAGAGAAATTGAGTTCTTTAAGAGCATCATCCAGATCCCAGACCTCCCAGATGTAAGTGGAGATGAACAGCGTTGCACCGATTGAAGTTTTCTGGACGACCACTGATATTTAAAAAAACCTGACATCCTAGTTCCAATTTTGGCCTGTACCAACTATTTTTGTCTGAAAAGTTGCTAAGTCGGTACCAATGGGGTGACTGTTGCTAGACGAGCAATAGTGACCTGGTGGTCTTACCTTTGCATATGTAGATAAGACTGGTTTCACAGGTGAGTCTTGTTCGATAGCCAACATCCAAAACTAAGGAAATCAGGGCTGATTCATCGGTGCACCCCTCCTTAAAACTGTTTCATTTATCAGGTTTTCGGTCAGTAACCTGTTGATCCCCTCTCCACAGGGTCCTCCAAACTTCCTGCGAGCCGCTGCCCTGGCTGAGTACAAAAAGCCGGTGGTGCTGATGCCTGGCGAGGATCGTCCAGAGGAGGACGAAGTGGAAACGCAGCCAGAGCTCAGAGAAACGCCTCAGACGTCACAGGTTTGACGCTTCTGTGCGAGTTGAAAGAACACGTTTTCCCGTAACCCGCGCTAAAATGTGTCTCTTTTTCCAGCAGTACTATTTGGTCAGCCAGATGGGAGGACCGGAGGCGTCTCTGGACTACAGAGACACCGACAGCAACGGCTACAAGAGAGAGCTGGAGGCGCTGAAACCGGAGATAGAGCTTATCAAGAGTGAGGTGAGATGAGGCCCATCATGCACTGGGAGTCCAGAACCCAGAGTCAAAATCAAGCTTTTTTTTTCAAGCCAATTTATGACTTTTCAAAGTCTGAATGTCCCTTGTGTTTTTCTAGAAAATATCTAAGATTAATTTCAAAACTTCTATGTTTATTTCCTCAAACTTGCTCCTCCTCTTCTTGTAAAACAAAAAGAAACGTGTGGCGGTAGCATGACGTGTGTGAATACTTTGCACCATACATGCATTTCTGGTGCTTAATAGGATTTTTTTTCCCCGTTTTCTTCAGGCTCAGAAATCTATGATAGAGTTAAAGTCTCAGGTGAACCGTCTGGAGGCGGAGCTTCAGGAGCAGCGCTCCCACAGACAGGTCGCCCTGGTCGAAAACGAACACCTGCGGATGGAAGTGGAGGCTCTGCGCAGCGCTAACGTGGCCAACGTTGGAGCTCAGATCGGATACAAAGAGGCGGACAGTGAGTGGACGGATTTTTCTTTTAGTGTTGAGACTGTAAACGGAATCAGTCGGACGTCAGTAAAATTCTTCTTTTTCTTTTTATCTGTGAACAGGCAGAGCTCAGGCTGCTGAGGTTCGCTTCACGCAGCTCAAAGAGAGACACGCAGAGCTGGTTACGAGCCACGCCGACCTAATGAAGAAGGTCGAACTGAAGGCGTCGTTTGGTTTTACTCTCACAGCTGTTGGTGTTTCGGTTCTGACCCAGGATCTCTTTATGTCCTGCTGCAGAACGCAGAAACAGTTAAGATGCTGTCGAGTACAAAGGTCGTGCAGGACGACTTGCTGAGAGCAAAGCAGCAGCTGGAGAGCGAAGTGGAGAACCTGAGACTGGAGAAAAGAAACGTGGTGAGAACGTCTCTGACTGCTGCTGCTGAGATTATTGATCACAAAAAAACTGTTGATTTGGACTGAAGACTTAATTCTCTAACAGACGAGTCATCAGCAGCAGGAAGTCGACCGCCTGAATAAAGAGCTGCTGGAGCAGAGAGCGGAGATGGCCGTGCTCCGCAGCACTCTGGAGAGTAAAGAGCAGGTAACACCGAAACGTTTCCTTTTTTCACGAAACCTTCCTGCATCTCTGACGGCGTGCCAGAGCCGGAGTAGATTAAAAAACCATAAAACGGAGTAAATTTCTGCCAAAAATCTTAAAAATTTTGAGCTGAATCTCAGAAGTTTTCTTGGAAAAAAATGTGGAAATTCTCTGAGCTGCAAAAGTCTAACGTGAGAAAAAACAGCTGAGAAATTTTAAGATTAATCTTAGACATTTTCTGGAAATACGTAGAGATTCTCAAAGCTCAAAAAGTCGAAAATTAGTGAGAAAAATCTCAAACATATTGAGTTCAGTCTGAGAAGAAACTTTTGAGCTCGAAAAGTCAGAAGATTTCAATGTTTGAAACTCAGAAAATGTTCAAAATTTGAAAATTTCCAACTTAGGAACTCAGAAAATTTCCATTTTTTTTTTCCAGAAAAGTTTTTTGGGGAGGAAATTTACTGTTTTTTTTTTGTTGTTGTTTTTTTCTGTCTATAATGGTCTTAAAATGCCGTCGTATTTATCACACTCAAACCAAAGTTTTTTTGGGAAAATGATTCTTCAAAAATAATTGAAACATTATATTTTAATGCATAAAGTTTTGCCTTTTTGACATTTTTTTTTTTATTTCTTAATCACAGAAACTTCATCAAAATGTAGCAACTAGTGATGAAAGATTTATCGGCACTAACATCAGTATCAGATGATATCAGTCATTTTTTAACAGATCTGATGATATTAACAACAGATATTTATTTTAGTTTTGGTGCATTTATATATATTTTACAATTATTCACTAAATAATAAAGCATTTTCTGTTTCTCTCTCGTGACAATAATGCAGAATAAAGGACAGAGATGTAGAGATGCATCTCCTTGCATCTCTACATCTTTCGTCAAAAGCAACAAATTTGTAAAATGTGTGAATCTGTTTCCTGTTTAATCGTTTAGATCTGGGAGTTTTGGAAGAAATCAAACACTTAAGGAGTGATTTTCTT
>NW_006800208.1:744136-766832 GCF_000485575.1 Poecilia formosa | reverse complement strand
CTGTTTGTGTGTGTGTGTTTTTCTTCCCTCCCGTCTTTAGAGCGGCACGCAGCTGAGCAGCACGCTGGCCGGCCTGCAGGCGGAGAAGGATGCGCTGCTGCGTTCGGTCCGGGACCAGGAGGCGGAGCTGAGCTCTCTGAGGCAGCAGGCTCTGCTCCACCACAGCACCCTGGAGCAGGAGAGGCAGCGCAGCAGCATGGAGCTGGGAAGCCTACGCTCTCAGATGCAGCAGCAGGTGACGCAGCGTCCGCCTCGCTGCGCTCCGTGGCTCTGACTCGGTTGGCGACTATAAGGCTTGTGTTTTGTGACCCAGGCCTGTCGGGAGGGCGAGCTGGCCCAGAAGCTGCAGGACGAGCAGTTCTGTCTGCTGCAGTGTGCCGTGGTGGAGGCCGAGGGCATCATACTGGACGCCGTGGCCAAACTGGACGACCCCATACATGTCCGCTGCATCAGTTCTCCAGGTAGCAAAAACAAAAATAACCATGGACAAAAACTAAAACACATCCGATAATAGGGCTGCAAGCTTATCAGTATCACGTAATCACAAAATCCAATATGCTTATCGTGAAGAGCTGCCTGGTAGCAATAGATGCTGGCTAATTATTTATGTACAGGCTGAGGCCTTGACTGCATAGTCAAGGCCTCAGCCTTGACTATGCAGTTATAGTCTATGCATTGGTCTATGCATTGGACTGCATAGTCCAGTCATAGACTATGCATTGGACTGCATAGTCAAGGCCTCAGCCTGGAATATATTTGGTGAGTTTGGTTGTTTGATGCAGCATTAACAGATTCACCAGGTAAAATCAAGAGTAAAGGAGTAAACCCCATTGAAATGAGGTCTATATTTACTGTAAAACTTTCTCATAATCACTTTTTTGTTATTTAGTTCACACCAGAATTTAATCCACTCCAGCATTTTTATCCACCTGCATCCGGCATGCAGACCAACTGATTAATAATAAATGCATAGGTTGTTCTCATAATTATTGTATTCAGTTTGAGTAATATCACTAGATCAAGCTTTTCTAACTTTCTGCACTGCAATAATAAGTAATAAAAGTGTGTATGATTCTTGCTGATATCGTATCAGGTCATTATCGGCATCGTATCAGTATCATATCTGCATCATATTTGTATCGCATCGGTATCGTAACACCCCTATTTAAAATCACAGAGACATAAAATGCTCCCTTTCTTCAAACCTTTAAAGGTCCATTTGTGTTTTTGAACCACTATAAATCACCTGCCCTCCTGTCTTTCCAGATTATTTGATAAATCGAGCTGAAATCACTCTGGGTTCTATTGATAAAATGCAGCAGAGCCACATGTTCTACCTGGGAAACAGGAACGGTGAGTCAGACACACGCAGTTAGCCTCCATGTCGACCTCGGACGTTGAGCCTGACTTGTTTTCCCGATGCTTTCCAGACGCCAGTGGCCTGCTGAGAGCCGTCACCCAGTTTTCCCACCTGGCCGCTGACACCATCGTCAACGGCTCGGCAACGTCGCACTCGGCTCCCGTCGACCACGCTAACGGTAAGACGCTCTACAGACGCCGCGGTCCTCTCTGAGGCTGCTTCCTGTGCACTCAGCCGTTCTCTGCCCTCGTCCAGGTTTAACGGACAGCTGCCGGGAATGTGCCAACCACTGCCTGCAGTACCTGAATGACCTGAAATCTCAGGCCAACTTACAGCGAGCAAACCCGTCTGCCATCCGCTACACCGTCCAGCGCATCCTCGCCATGGGTCAGGTGAGAGGCAACGGGATTCATCACAATAACAAAACTAGTGCAGCTCTGATGAGGCTGTGGTAACAACTGTAGTGTTAGACACAATGACAAATCTGAAAACTTATTGGTCTTAGTGGAGATGCGCGATATATTGAATCGCAGTTGTTATCACTACATCAGTTTTTTCTAAGTCACGATGAGGAAGGACAGCTTGGATGTAACATTTAATTGGATATCATATTTCAGATGTGAGTAACTTCACCCAGCTTCAGCCAAACATCTACCAAAAACAGACAGATACAGTTTAACTTAAAGTGAGACTTCTTGTTAGAACACCAGTTTTGTTGTTTTCATGTTATTTTATATCTGCTGAGCCTGTTGCACCATGTGGAGTTCAGCTGAATGCGCAGTAAACCCTCCATATTGTCACTGGAGGTACTTTTACTGCAACAATTAGGCTCACAAGTTTTATATTGCAAAATATATATGTATTTCTAAATGTTTCTTCTGTCTGAATCTGTAATTTTTGTAATTGGGTTATTTATTTGTACACATAATTCATTTTAGAATGAGAAAATCTGAGAATTTGACGAAACGTTAAAACTTTCTGCCAAATGAAATCACAAAATCTGATCAGAATTGCAGATATAAAACTGTCACTTTTTTTAAAACCCTTGCTACACCTTCATACCAGAACCATGACGAACTATAACACAGCTAAACTAGTCGAGGTGATACATTTAAGATTTTGACCTGAAAAAGGACAGAAAACATCACGTTCCAATCAGTTTGATAAGTTTTTATTTTTGTAACTAGATCATGTAACAGGTGAAAGGAGGGACTTTTACTGCAGTTGAAACTAAAATTTAAAGAAAACTACCTTGTAAGCATGAAATTATTGATGATTTTTATGGATAAGACGATCCTTGTCCACTCATCATATTAAATTAGCATAGCTTTTTTTATCTCTGTTGTTTTCCTATTGAGCTGCTGCAGCTCTGCTGAAGGCTTTACCCATACATTTGTTGTTCAGGAGCTGCGGCCCAAAGGACAGGACGTGCTGAAGGAGGAGCTGGGAAGCATGGTGGATAAAGAAATGGTTGCTACGTCAACCGCCATCGAGGAGGCTGTGCTGCGGATGGACGTATGGACAATGATTATAGCGTGAAATAAAGCATATTCAGAGTATTCAGTATTTAATCAAAAGATTAAGTGTTAAATCAGTTGGTAGAATCTGATGGGACTCCAACATCTTAATATGGATTATGGAAATGTATCAGTTGTCTGTTTCCATTTGTGTCTTTTAGGAGATTCTGTCCCAAGCAAAGAAAGACACCACCGGTCTGAAGCTGGAAGTCAACCAGAGGTAAGAAAGAAAAACAAGTTTTCCTCCTTCATAATAATCATAATTTTTAAGCAAATAAAAAATCAATCAGGAAAGAATAAAATCAGTTGAAGTTGTAAATGTTTAAAAAAACAACGTCACCTGTCTGTTTTTCTCCCAGCATCCTGGGATCCTGTTCAGATCTGATGAAGGTAACGAGTCTCTGACTCCAGCTGCTCGTTGGAAACTCAGTTTAACGAAAACATGCCAACAGGATGTTGTTTTTTTTTTATCACGTTCAGGCTGTTCACATCCTGGTCACGGCTGCTACCGACTTACAGAAAGACATCGTGGAAGGAGGCAGGGTGAGTTGGAGAGAAACCTTAAAGCCAGACTTTCTATAGATACCTACTGAACACATTTCTCTCTTCTTTTATGTCTTTATTTTTTTTAACTGAAAGGAGGCCGGTTCATTTTGAGAGAAAAATCTGAGAAAGGCTTCTCGCCTCATGAAAGTTTAGTAAGAAATGGTCTGAAATGTAAGAAAACAGGCTAGATATGATGTTTGTTTTTTTTTTTTCAACAAATAGACCAAATCTGGTTCTTCAAGCTCCCCTCACTGCCTCATATTTCTGTATTGTAACCTGGAGATAATTATTATTCAGATTAAATCAAACATCACTGATTGGAATAGAAAAGCTTAAAGAAAAAAAACTATTTCATGTACTGACTGAATAAATGTAATTAGTTTATTTCACCTGTTACTTGTGAGAAGATTCATATAAAATTTTACTCTACATTTATTTTCTTCTTTGTTTTGATCAGTTTTTTCAAGATAGCTTATTTAAGGTAAAAAAAAAGTGTATTTGTTGTTTCATTTATTAACTTTCTTCAGAATAATTTACTCCTTAATATAGACAAAAGTTGAAAAAACTAAATAAATATAAAACTTGAATTAAGCTAAAAAGTTGCTCAAGGTTAAAAGACCGTACATTACCCCAAAGAGCTCGATAAAATCTTATTTTATTGTGACAATCACAATAAATGCAAACAATAGATTAAACAATAGATAAAATTTACACAACTTATTTGAAAATTTTTAATTTTACAATAAATCAATTTCTCTGCGGAGAAACAGATCTCCTTAAGTTTAGCATTTAATTATTTTTAGTATTTCAAAAGTTAAGGCTTGTTTTATTTTGTTGTTTTAATGTATTTTTCTCATTTTGTTGTAACTTTTGAAAATGAAATGAAGTTTTCTTATCTTCAAACATCTCCTGTCTGTTTTGGTTCTTCATAACGAAAATCATTGGCAAATAAAATCTTTAATCTTTAAAATGTTTAATCTGTGGCATCTGATTTCTAATCTTACAAATAACCTTAGATCTTAACTTCTTTTATAAATTTATGACAACAAAAAATCTTTAATTTTATTTTTTTTACTAAATATTTCTCACATTTGATTTGATGTAAATTGATGCTGTATGAAATATAAAGTGATGCTTTTCCATCTGAAACGTTTAAACGGCTATGTTCTCACTTCGCCTGCAGGGGGCGGCGACTGTCACTGAGTTCTACGCCAAAAACTCTCGGTGGACTGAAGGATTCATCTCAGCGTCCAAAGCTGTGGGCTGGGGAGCCACTCAGCTGCTGTGAGGATGATCTGCCGATTCAGAAATGAGCATTAAAGGTTACAGAAACGTGTGAAGAATTCTCTGCTGACTCGGTTTCCCGCGGTCACCTGTTTGCTTCCAGAGACTCGGCTGACCGGGTTGTGGGAGAAAAAGGATTTTATGAGGAGCTCATTGCCTCGTCCCATGAGATCGCCGCAAGCACCGCACAGCTGGTTGCTGCGTCCAAGGTACAAACTCGAGTTAAAAGTTTTGACATTTTAAAAAACATCCATCTCTGAAAGATACGCTTTTAACTTTAAATAGAGATGCTGAGATCTGTAAGATAACATAAAATAAATCTAAATGTAGATTTAAAAACACACATTAAACACTTTTTTCCAGTTTATTTGCCATTAACGGTCATTATTTATTTATATTTGGAGGTGAGACGACTCAAACTGTTTCCAGAAACTTCAGTGTTGCTACTGAAACTAAAACATCTTTTCTGAACTCGGCTCATTCCATGACAGACAGAGGCTGAAAGCTGAAGGGAATAAAAGAGAGCAGCCAGTGTGTACTCTGGATAGGTTTTCTGTCTTGCTCTCTCTCGCTCCCTGGCAGCCTGCATGATGCATAGACGTCAAAGCAGACTCCTTTGCGTCTTACTTCTTTGCCTGGCTCTAACTTCATTTTCAAACCTAACAAACACTGAAAACAGCTTATTTGGGGTCCTGAGGTGGTACAGGGGTTAAGCACAGCCCACACACAGAGAGGCCTTAGTCCTTGACACGGCCGTTGCAGGTTCGATTCCCGGCCTGGAGATGTTTGCCACATGTCTTCCCCCTCCTTTCGTTACCTATCTTCCTGTCTGAGCAACTTTCAAATAAAGACCACTAGACCCAAAAAATCCAGCTTACATTTCAGTCTTCATCACACAGTAACAGCTTCCACACAGAAGATTGTTGTCAGCTCAGCCCGGCAGCAACTCAGATATGCTGCGTTGACTGATCAGAAAGAGATCGGATCTTTGCGTTTTTGACCCACAAGGTTCCGATAATCAGCCTAGTTCTTTGTGCACATCTGTAGTTGAAGACCACATCAGCAGGGACTAAAATGAAAGTCGTAGCATGTTTTCTGAGGATTTAGCACTAAATGTTGCTGTCGTTCCAGGTGAAGGCTGATCGCAACAACAAGAAGCTGTACACGCTGCAGCAGGCCTCTCGCCATGTGAATGACATGGCCGCCGTAGTCGTCACCTCCACCAAGCACGGACAGCAGCAGATCTCCGACCACGGTCAGAGAAACAGCTTAGGGAAAAAAAACAATGGCTTCGTAACCTCAGTCTATTTGTTGATCCAGTTTAGTCTGACACGTTCACATTTAACTTTTTTTGTCTTTGCAGGTGTGATGGACTTCTCTGGCATGTCTTTAATCAAACTCAAGAAAGAGGAAATGGAAGCTCAGGTTAGACATCTGAGGAAAAATACAGTTTTTCTTGCAGACGCTTAATGGAAGGAGAACCTTCTGTCAACACATAGTGCTGTCCCTGACATGCCTGAATGAAATAGTGGAATAAGCTCCTATGCTTGTCATTAAAGTTGTCAAGAGGTTTAGTGATGACTTATATTGTTCTTCATCTAAAACATAAAGGACACCAGACCTTAGTGGCTGAAAACACATATAAGAATGTTTTTAAAAAATCCTTCTTTAAGTTTGAGAGTTCACAGCTGAAGCTTAAATGACAAAAATCATTTACTGAAAAACAGTGAATTCAGCAACAGATGAATAGCTGTAAAGAAATAAAAACTTTTTATACGAGCCAAACTAATGGCAGATTTATTCACTTATAATGAGACATTGTTCCCATGTTACAAGTGAAATAATCTGCAAGTGGAAGTAGTACTTTTTCTGTCGATATTAAGGAATTATCTGCTTAAAGTGACTTATTATAACTTGCTGAAAAGTAAGTTAGTTTTGTCTTATTTCAAGTGTACTAAGAACTAGAAACTAGACCAAAAACACTTGGTAACATTTTGTGTTTTTGCAGCCTGTGGATTAATTGTCAGAGCTGCAGAGGTTAAGTGGATGATTGAGAACTTTGTTCTGTCTGAACCTGTCAGGTCAAAGTGCTGCAGCTTGAGAACCAGCTGGATCAGGAGCGAGTCCGCCTTGGGGAGCTCAGGAAGAGGCACTACGAGCTCGGAGGCCCGGGGTCCCCCGACGATGATAGCTTCCCTCCCCCTCCACCGCCTACCCTGCTGGACCCCACCCCACTGTCTTCATCTTTTTCACACACGCAGCCCTTCACAAGCACGCCGAGCTTCTCACTGCCTCAGTCTTACACACCGTCTCAAACTTACACTCCATCTCAGCCGTTCACATCTTCTCAACCCTACACTCCCTCCCAAGCCTACACCCCACCTCAAAGCTTCACCCCCTCCCAAACGTACACACCCTCACAGCCCTACATCCCAACCCAACCTTACACTTCATCAATGCCTTACACCCCAAGCCAGAGCAACCTACAGCCCCAGTCCCATTCGCTGTCACAGCCGTCGTCGCTCCCATCGGCCGCCGCCCAGACCAAACCGGCGTCTCAGCTGCAGAGCAACACCGAGTCACACAAACTGGCCTTCAAGAAACCAAGCATCTTTGTTAAATCCGGAAACCTGCTGAAAAATGCGGTAAGTTCCAACTCTTCTTGATTGAAGTCTTACAGTGTTGTGAAAAAAAAAAGTATCTGCCCTCAAAAGTTTCTTCAGGGTTTGAGGTCATCAAACACATTTTAATATCAAAATTAACTGAGGAAATACAAAAAAAAATTCAAATAATGATTTCACTTATTGAGGTTAAAGGTTCAACTTGGACTTGTGTTAAACCTTCTTCTACCTTTCACAACTAGGTTTTTTAGAATCAAGAATACATCTGACCACATGTAATAAACCCAAAGACATTAAAAAGCCCCCAGTCCAAAGAAAGATAAGAAACAAAGTCTATCATCTCAAAAGGATTACAGAGGTAGGGAGAGCCATCGTCCGCTAAGGGAGAAAACATGGAACGGTGAACCTTCCCAGGAGCCAAAGATTACTCCTGGAGCATGTCAACAACTCATCCAGGAGGTTCCAACAAAATGCTGAACAACATCTAAAACACCTCAGACCTTGCATGTCTCAGTTAAGGTCAGAGTTCATGATTCAGCAACGGAACCGACTGAATGGAATGGCATCCATGAGAAAGCCCCAAGGTGAAAACCTCCTCCAGCCAGAGAGATCACAAAGGCCCTGTTCACGTTTAACAAAAACATCGGAACTTTGAGTATCATTTATTGTTTATTTGTTTGATCATCACTGAAGTTATCACAAAAAAAGCAAAAACAGGAATGGGGCAGATGCTTAGTTCCTTGGTAATGTAAGTTCTTACTGTAATTGCTTACAGAGAGAATTGTGTGAGTAGATGCTGCACATGCAAACCTGCTTTTCTCTGTTATTTACAGTTCAAACGAGGTGAAACTGGAACTGGAGAGTCTTAATCTACTGAAGACGACGATTCAGACTTTGTGACGTTAGCCTTCGCTGGAGAATTTTGGATTCACGTGTTACAGTTTGAAAACGGATGACAATTGAAAATTTTTGTAAACATTTTGAGACTACTTGCGCTAATTTCTTGATTTCCTAAAAAGCAGAAATGCTTTAAAATCTGTTTTGATTTGTCTTGTTTCAACACTTCAGTACAACTTCAGCTCATTTTTGTTGGACTTTGCTGTCAAGACTGACTGTTTACTTTTTACAGTTTTCTTTGATCTTGTCCAGTTTGCTTTTAACAGTTGCTTACAGGATGACGTCAATATTTTTTTTAAAGCCCCTGTAAATAAGTAGTATTTTTCCTAATATTAAAAAAGTGCAAACAACTAGAGTGGGGAAAGACGGCATGAATGCCAAAAGCCATTGCAATAATCACCCATCTATGAGCCTTTAGTGCCTTTTCTTACTAATCTGTGCAATTCTAATTATAGTGATTAATTGCACTATGAACAATCATGACTCAAAATATATCAGTTTTATTTATATAATATTTATCAGTTTTTGTGTATTTGGTATTTAGTGACTGTTTTTAAATCATAGCATGGGTAGATCATTTACACCGAGATGCAATTTCCTTGTACTTGACGGTGAAGACGTGGATTGTGATAGATCTTAAATGATTTGGGTTGCTGTCATGTGATTGGCTGATTCACTATTAGTGTTTAAGCGATTGAAGAGGTGTACCCAATAAAGTGACTATTGAGTGTAAATTGTCTCATTATTCCTAATTGTAATGTGTGTTCATGAAAACATCGCAGTAGTATTACTTTTGCCAGAGTTTGAAAGGAAAAGTCAGAGAAATAATCTTGCCTCTCTTATTATCTACCGTATTTTTTTTCTATTATGGAACAGTTCACTAAAAATATCAATAAGTTTTCCATGTGCTATATTATGACAGCGACCTCATTCGCCTGTTATCTCGATCATGCGCAGTACAGCCTACAGTATCACTTAAATAGAAATAGACTCTTGGACCATCGAGAAGGCGTGTCAAGTTCAAAAGGATACACGCGGAAGTAAACATCTTTGTTTTCAGAATAAAAGCATAAGACTATATTTCCTTGTAAATGTAGAAAATTACCCCTCACATATATTATGCACAGCGCCATGTTTTCCCAGAAACCAAACACAGCATCCCAGCTATCAAAGTGGTGAGTGGTGGTGGAAGTGTGTTTTATCTAAGCTAGTTTTGGTGGAGGCAGTTATACCTCAACCTGATTGAAATGCTGAGTCCGTGCAAACCTGAATTAAAGTCACATTGTAAAGAAGAGTGAGTCAAAATTACTCAATTACGATGTAAAACTCTAATAAATTCATAAAGAAAGCAACTATTTTGAGCTACTTCCATGGCAAATGAGTTTTTCACACAACACTTTTCTATGTATTTATAAATGTATTTATGGCCTAATAAATAAGAATGTTTTTTAACACCTCAGTGAGGTTACGTGTAATTGTTTTCAGAATACTTAAAAGACTACATCAGTTTAAAAAAAAAGACACTCCAGTTCCAAATCCCAACCTTCCAGCAGGTGGCGATTCTGAACAAGTGGGACGCTTTTTCCACATAACAATAGAATTCAAGGAAGAACAAACTGACCAATCATGTGGCAGTGACGCCACCGAACGTTTGCTTGGATTTTGCAGAATGTTTGAAAGCAGGACGCTTCTTAAAACTAGATGTAAATCTTTAGCTTTCCGTTTCAACAGCAACGAAGACACCATTTTTTACTTTTTAAAACTGGTTTCTCTAAGCAGTATAAAAGCAGGGAGAGAAAATGTCACAGCAGGAAGAGAAATAAACTAGCATTTTTATTTAGCAACCGTAGAAGTTAACCGAGTACCAGACGGTTTGAGTGTTGTTGCTTTTGTTACGAAGCGACGCATGTATTGGCTATCAAGATGGAGGTGGCTGTTAAAGGTGAGTTTCACTAAGAAAATTAAAAGAGATTGTTTCAAAATATTGTCTTACATGTTTCTTTAAGGCTGGAAAGTTTTCTGTCCATCTGTTGTGGGCTGGACAACAGTCTATGTTCTTGTTTTAAGCGCTACAAGTAACATTGGTCTCAGTATTTCGCTGACACAGACTGGTTAGAGAGAGAAAAAGTTACCTACCCCTCTGGATCCAAAGGCCCAGTTGAGGTGGTTCTGATGAGACCCCTGGGACAGACAGAACTTTCTCTAGAGTCTCTTCTGGTTTGGGATCCACCAAAATACACTGCAAAGTTTACTTGGAAAGATCTGTGTCTGGTTTCCTTTCTCGTACCTGTTATCCTGACAAAAACTGGATGAAAGGTTTGGAACAGAAGCAGAAAGAAAACCGTAGTAACTCTGTAACATGGTGATGGCAGCATTATGATCTGTGGTTACTTTTTCCTCTGGAACTGGTGCTTTTAACGAAGGCAGATGCTGTTATCAAAAGATGGTTTCTATGAGTGACAGAAACAGAGGGAGCGTATGGTAAATGCTGAAACTGATGGAAAAGTTGCTTCAACAAAGAATGAATTTAATACTATGCCCACTGTTGCAACCAGGTTACATTTACTCCTTAATAAACCAGTTTTTGAATGATAAAAAAACACAGGGTTTGCTTTGTTAAAGTTAAAATAACTGTCAACATAATCTGTCATGGTTTCATTTTTTTAAGTCCCCAAATTTAAAACAGCAGTTTGCACACTTTTGAGAGCAACAACAGAGATGTTTAAACCTGTTCTGTGGAAGTAAAATACAAAAAAAGAACTGAAGCTCTTGACAAGAATATTTAAGTAGAATGGAGTAATTAGGACCTTTATAGATTAAAAGAGAAAACAATTAAATAACAAAAATTGACCATGAGTGGGAGGCGGAAAAATAAGTTTTAGATTAATTCCACATATTTACAAAAAAAAACATGGATACTCTCTAATGTCTAAAAGCTGCAAAGTTATGACAATAAAACTAGTTTTCCATGATTAAAGGCATACATTTGAAACAAAATTTCCGGACATTGTACAGTAAACTTTAACATTTACTGAGTTTATAAAGTCAGACATTTAAAACCAAATCTTGGAAATCCTCTTAGACTGAAGGGATAAATTTAAGAAATAGGAATCTGAAAAAGTAAGTGTAGATCCAGGGTCAGAACAACATCTGACTGTGTAAAGGATCCGGAATAAATGCCTGTGACTGAGAGGAAGAAGTCGCAACACGACTGTATCAAAATTATACATTTTCTTATAATGTTATTTTTGTAAATATTTTAAATTAATCTCAGAATTTCTCGCTTTTTTGTCAAAAATGTACTCCTCCATTTACTCTAGAAAGTCCCTAATGCCCTGTTGTATCTAAGGAAACTGTCTCCCTTGTTGAACCAATTTATAAAATTCCTGACTGACCAGTATGATGTCACAGAATACATCTGAACTTTTGTGTTGGAAAGTGTTCTGTTTACTTCTTAATTACCGCATTTGTGTTTCCAGGGAGAGCCAAAAGGAAGCACCTGAATGCGCAGGAATGTGACGAACTGCAGCGCAGAGAAGACGGCACAGACGCTCTGACCAGACGCAACGCAGCGCGGGGCAGGCGAGACCCCAACTGGGGCCTTTACCCCAGAACCCCCACAAAGCAACGGCGGAAAGGTAATGCACTCCAAACTATGACCATGTGGAACAGATATGGGGATCAATAAACAGTGGTGGTAAAAAAAAAAGGGAAAAAAAATTAATGAATTGCTACAGTCAAGTTCCTTTTAGGAAAATCTTTTGATTGAACCGAATCTGTTCTTGCCTTCCCTGTTTGTGAATTTAACTTTATTGTCTTCAAACTGTATAAATAAACTGCTGAGGTTTCAAACATTGACAAAATAGCACAAATATCCAGTAAGTAAAGAGGGACAATAAATTGATTTTTGGGATTAATCAAATTTTTGCGTTTTGGACAATAAAATTTTTGGATTTTTTTATTTATTTATTTTTGCCAGTGTGTTTCTATAGCTCAGAGTGATGCCAGGACGGCCATCTTGTTTCTTTGTAGCTGGCCTTTGATATAATTTCAAGACGTTTCTGGTGAATCAGTGTCTTTGTTCTGATAACATTATGACTATATTCTAGTAATTAACCAGAGATTCTCATAGCCTGGCCCTTATACTCTGTCGCACAACTAAAGCAAGAGGTGATTGAAATAAAAGCTGCTTTTTCAAAATAATTTTGGTCATGTGTAACGTTTACTTTTAGTAAAAGAAAACGAGAAAATAAAAGATTAAAATTGGATCTAGCATGAAACGTTTGAGATTTTATTTTTTTTAAGATTCGTCACCCAGCCCCACCTCTAAGAGAGACTGTTTGCAAAACTACACATAAATACTGACCCTTGTATTGAGCCGTATATTTTTATTTCACCTAATTATGTGACTCTCACAAAAAAAATAAAAAAATTGAAGTTCTCTACTCTTTTCTATCATTTTTTAGGTCCGTTTGTTTTAGGAAGTCCATCTGGGCAGCAGAAGGCTATTCATGACTTTTTCTCCGTAACAAAAGTTATCAGCTCCAGTCCGCACAAATCCTCCGCCATGCCCTCCACATCAACGCACAGAGCGGGGCCAGGGGTCGTATTCGAGGATGACGAGGAGGAGGAGGACGATGATGACGTTAGCTTGTTGGCCAACCCGACTGCAGCCGAGGTCATCGCCGAGGACGAGATTGACGACGACAGTCTGTTAGCTGCTGAAATGTTGCCAGAGAAGGTTTCCTCCGCCGAGGCCCGACTGCTAGAGGCGGACTATCTGGAGGGAATGACGGCGGAGATGTTCGGAGACGACGAGGACTTTGACGACTTTGAGGAGGAGGAAGGGGAGGTGGAGCCTCTTCCTGACGTCCACTTTGGACTCCTGAGCAGCGACAAGGTTCTGCTGCGCCCGCAGGGCTGCGTGGACGACCTCCCGGAGGAGGTGCTGAGGGAGGTGCTGTGTCTGGTTCCCGCAGCCGACCTTTATCGCAACGTCTGCCTGGTGTGCCATCGCTGGAGGAACATCGTTCTGGACCCGAAGGTGAGACCGACCGACCCGAACCTGAACCGGCAGCACCAGGTTCTCTTATTGTCAAGTCACATTTCAGCAGCAAGGCAGTTTAAGCTCCTCCTCTGGGCTGTAGCTTCTGACCTTTCACCTCACAGACCAGCCCTTCCCTATGACTCCCCCACTCAACTCTTTCAGACTAGCCAGCAGCAATTAGCAACACCTGGTGGCACTGAGCTCATGCTGTGCTCATCAACTGCTGGTAAAACCGTTACCGGGTTAAATGAGGAGCCATGCTGTGATGACTTCCTGAAGGTGGAGTTTCTTTAAGAGACAGAGGCCCAATTTCAAAGTGTTAAATTACAAAGCAAAATTTCTTTTAATTCATATTAGATATATAGAGCATTTTTATTACAACTGAATGTAACATTCTTACTTTATTGTGCTATAAAATGGCACCATGTGCCTGGAAAACACACCAATGCCGTCCTTTAAACTTACTAGCATGTTTTATAGATTCTACTCCCAAAAAACTTGCTAAACGTTCCGCCGCTCCGTTTCTCAGTTTGTGCCTTTCAAGAAGCAATACTTCCGCTACATGATGAAAGAGAAGGAGACGGTGCTGGAGGTCTGCTCCACTCTGAAAAACAGTAACATCACCTGCCCTGCACCTTCAGAGCACAGCATCCGAAACCTCGTGGTGTAAGTCTCCCCCTTCAGTGTCGTTTGGGATCAACTGTGGCAGGTCTTACACAGGTGTTCCAGTATTTTTTATATATTTTTTTTTTTTTTTGTTGTTGTTCAGGCTAATGGCTCAGCATAAAGTCGGCGAGCGCGTGAAGCCAGACGACGTCCTGAGCTGCGTGAAGAAACACAGGCTCTTCCCTCAGGCCGAAGCCACCATCAGGCTTCGGATTCCTGACATCCAGAAGTTTCTCCCCCTTGGCATTGAGGTACGACTCCGTCGCAGGTTCAGGAGCCGGTTTAGATCTTTACGCTGTGAACCCGACTGGCAAGGTTTCTGTCTGACCTCTAGGGTCCCAACCCGTACGCAGCCATGGCGGTCATATTGGTCCTGAGTGAGAGCGTGGGCGACGTGCAGGCCTTGGTCTCTCTGCTCTCCCGCTGCATGTCGCTGACCACCATCACAGAGTATCTGAGCCACATGGCCATGATGCTGCTCGCTTTGGAGAGGAACAAAATCAAGATTAGCTACAGGTGAGACTAGCAGGTGGTGATGTTGATGTTCAGATGTGGTTCTGCTCAGCCTCACAATGTTTTTTTTGTTTTTTTTCTCTCCCCTTCTCAGGTTACACTACAACATCTACTACGTTCTTTACTTGCTGGAAAACGGTCCATTTTGTACCAATTCTAACCAGAACGGGTGAGTCCAAAGGACTCTGGCTTTTATTAGCACTTAAATATGAAGTATATAATAATAATAATAATTCTAACTGTTGTTGCACAATATATGGGCATCAACATCTGTGTCGGCTGGTTTTAGTGATTTATTTTAGCATGAGTATCGGTCCGATAAGTTAAACTGCCTATCCAATCAGCACCAATAAATAATCCCCGACAGTCTTCTCTTTTTTAATTTTTACTACAGTGAAATTTGCAAAAGAATCTCCAAACATGCACAAAGGAACCTATTAATGAAATTCAAACTCTGTCCTAACTTGTTTCTGTGAAATCTCAAGAGGGTTTTAAGAGTTTCCGTCTTGTCTTTGTGTGTTGGCGATAGACTCCCTCAGATTCATCTCACGAGAGAACAGCAGGAGATCCTGAGCCACGACATCCAGGACGACCACGTGGTCAAGATAGTAGCGTTTGCAGGTATCGTTTCTGAGCGTTGCAGACCTCTGCTGTTTGACTTTTTCAATCTTAGCTGCAGGCATCTGAAGTAAAGATGTCAGTAATGTGACAATCATGACAGAGCACCGCTTTTCAACAGTGGGTTGGTTTAAGTAGCTGAGTTTCCTGATGATATGACTATGCAATTTGACATTTTCAAGAATAAATTTGCTTAATGGAAACATGGCAGTTTAGAAAAAAGTATATATATATTTTCCAATTAAAAAAAATGTTTTGGTTCTAGGATGAGGTGGGGTTTATTTCATAAAACTCCAAGGGAAACATTTTTTTCGCCTCACACAAGTCACATGATCAACAACCGGATGTTGCCACTGGCACAAACTGGGCTTATAGCCTGAACAAACTTATTCACATGTGATTTTAATTTCATTTCTTATTTAATGGAAACGCTGCGAGTGCAAAATTTTGCCTTTTTGACATTTGCGAGACCATTGACAAAGTTTTTTCCACACATTTACAATGGAATTGCGTGTTGCGTTAGTTTAGACCAGGGATGTCGGTTCTCCAGGGTCGGCATCCTGCATGTTTTAGTTCTCTCCCAGGTTTATTTATCATTTGATCACCTGGATCAAATGATGGCTTGTTAGAAGGCCTAAGAAGAACATAGACATACTGAACAGGTTGTTTCTACCACCAGGGAGAGAACTAAAACATGCAGGATGCCGGACCTCGAGGACCGACTTTGGGGGCCCCTGGTTTAGACCATTTGGTTCATATATTATCCAGTCAGGAAAGTAATTGGTGACAAATAAGCCAGAAGAAAATAATAATTTAAAAAGGTTTGGCTTTTTAATACCACAAGTTAAGAACATGGTTCCAACACTGCTGTAGTTTCTGCCCTTTGATTTGTTTGGCACTTTGACACCAGGGGGCGACCTTTCTCCTTTGGTTCAGTCCTACAGTATGTTGTCCTTAGAGCAGCAGAACTATTATAATGAAGCTTGATTCACTGTTGAAATATCATCCTACACACTAGTGTTCAAGCTAAACCTAAATATTAACTCTTAAAATAAGTTTGCTAAATCAGAATAGAATCAAGACTTAAAAACAAAAAGTTTTCAGCCCAGTCTGTAGTCCTCTCCTAGTCTCAATACTGTTTTTGTCTTTTCTCTGTGTGACACAGGCACGGGGAAGACGACCACGTTGGTGAGATACGCCGCTCAGCGTCCGCACCTCCGCTTCCTCTACGTGGCGTTTAACAACTCGGTGGCCTCCGAGGCCCGACGGCGCTTCCCTCCCAACGTGGACTGCAAGACGGCCCACTCCTTGGCCTACAGCGAAGTCGGGAGGAGGTGAGGAACCTGTTCAGGAGGCGGCAGGTTGCTGCTGCACGTTCGTTAACCGGATTCGGTTGTCTTGGTCTTGTGTAGAAAGGCGTCACTTTCTGACTCCACTGTCGCGCTCTTCGTCGCAGATATAAAACTCACGAGAAGCTCACCTTCAACGTGAAGCCGTTCTCCATCAACCTCGCCCTGACTCCTGGAGCTGGAGGCTACAGCAGGGCCAAAGTGGTGGCCACCATTCTGAACACCTTCATGGCCTCGGCGGACCAAACCATCGGGCCCCAGCACGTCCCCTACGACTACGCAATCTGCAAGGGCCGCAGGAAGATCATAGACCCTGACGAGCAACAGGTAGACACTTCCACCGCTTTCGCTCTCCTGGTGAATACATCCGTGACAAAGTGTTAACGTTTTCTTTTGTACTTCTAGTTTTTTATCGCCGAGGCAAAGGGCATCTGGAACAAAATGAAGGACGTCAGAGAGAAATCAAAGCAGGCCTACTACATGCCTCACGACGGTACGGCGTCCACAGCGGAAATGTGTGGAAGCTAAAACAGCTCAGGTTAAAACTGGACTCTTTGTTGCCTAGGTTACCTGAAGCTGTGGCAGCTCAGAGACCCAAAGCCCTGCCTGACGGAACGATATGACGCCATTTTTATCGACGAGGCTCAGGACTGCACACCAGGTACTGTGGATTCAATGGCACATGGCCTCATGGTCGCCCGGTTTGGCCCGTGTTTTTAAGAGCTCTGTTCCTCCGGTCAGCCATCATGGATGTGCTGCTGGCCCAGCACTGCGGGAAGATCCTGGTGGGAGACCCCCACCAGCAGATCTACACCTTCAAAGGAGCAGTCAACGCCCTGCGTGCGGTTCACCACACACACATCTTCTACCTCACTCAGGTACAAGCTAACAGTCTGGCTCTTCTCATCATACACTCAGATTGACTCAGACTAGAGCATAATGGTGGAGGGGAAACTGTGTCTTCTTTTTGTTTTCTTAGAGTAAAACTTTTAATCGTGTAGCTAGTACTTTGTTCACTTTAGATTGCAACCAGTTGTCTTCAGAAATGATCTAAATCATCTGTTTATTTAGATGTACTCTGCTGTAGCCGGATATCTGGGAAAACAAAACGTTTTTCTACATTTGGTCATTCATCCACATAAAAAGTTATTTAGAAGAATTCTGACCAAAATGGATATTTGAGGTCCTACGCATTACAGTCTGACAAATAATGCCCCAATGTAATTCACATACTTACACGATTCCCAGTCGACATCGCCTTGTATTTTATTAGCTTTATATTCAAATGTGCTATCTAAAAGTAGTTCAGCTTATATAATTGAACCTCGTTGCCATTTTAATTCTTAACAGGAAGTTGTTTTTGAAGCAATCTGATTGGCTGACCTATATTTTATCTTTGTGCTACACTGCCCCCTATGGGTTTGGCAGGATTTGCACTGATTCCAATGGATGAAAACTTTTCTGATTCCAGTCCCATGTGTACAATTTTATTCTTTAAACAATGATGATGATAATTGCTGAAAATTTAATGACTCGATCCAACCAGTTTGGTTATAATACAAGGTTTGTGATTCAATGGGTGTGAATATCTCGAAAGCAAGTTTATAAAAATGGTGGCCATTATATTTTTTCCTCAAATATTTACAAACTGCTTTTATATTTACTCAGATTTTTTTTGCCTAATATAAAAATTCAGGTGTAGGATAAGTGTGTAGATCACAAATTAGTCTGACTATTTAGAAAGTTTTATCTTCAACCCCTGAGGATGAAGTGTTACTAAGACTGACTTTAACTTGTTTATTTAGAAAACATGTGAATCTGATGAGCGGCCATGTTAACTGGTTTTCTAATTAAAGATAACTCACACACTTTTTAAAAAAGTTTACTCATCTTTAGCGTTTTGCAGCTGAAAAGCATCAAATCACGCTGTGTGTTTTTGGTCCAGAGCTTTCGGTTCGGAGCGGAGATCGCCTTCGTGGGCGCAGCCATCCTGAAAGTCTGCAAGGGGGTCAAGAAGATTCTGGTTGGAGGAATGCAGAAAAGTAAGAGCGGCAGAGGGTCGTCTTTAACAGAAGTTTGTTTTAGGCTTTTACTTAAAACTGCAACTAACAGTTATTTTAGTGATCGACGATTCTGACGATTAATCTGTTAATTGGATAAAGAAAATTGCCACATTCTGCAGATTTTGCATTTATAATCACTTATGCTTAGTTGATGCAATATTAGAAATATGTCAAGAGACGAAAATAATCAAATACTTCAAGTCCTTTATGAAGTAAGAAGATAAACATTTTATTTCCTAAAATGACTGACAGTATAGGACTAATCTGTTAACTATTTTTCAGCCTTACTGATTAATAATTTGATAGCAAAAGGTGCTTAAGAGGAGATTTAAAAATGTTAATCATGATTAATCGCGTTGCATCATGATTAAATATGATTAATTATGCTGCAACATGATTAATCACGATTAATCGTTACAAACCTTATTTTTTACTAAATTTTCCTGAAAACAGGCTTTTGGTCAGTATTGTACATAGTTTGAAACCCTTCAATTTTTTTAATTTTTTCATTAAAAGGGAAACTTGGAAATGTGTGATACATACTATGATAGAAAAAATCTCTCAATGCATCATATTGTTTTGTTTTTGTTTTTTGCATATTTTATGGTTTTCTTAATGCAAAGGGTTACAAAAACCAACATTATTCTATATTTGAACAGATTTTAGTTGGCAACCGGTTTACATTTTTTATTACCAAACTTCATACTTTCCAGACATAAATTAGCACATTTTCTTGTCCATATTCAGCCTATTTTACTGTTTAAATTCAAAGGTTCTGCCAGAATTTTCATCTGTCATTTTATCAATTATAAAAACGATGGATGGATTAATTAGGGTGCGTTCACACTGCAGCCTGAAGTGACTCAATTCCGATTTTTTTGACGTAATGTGACCTGTATCCGATCTTTTCATGGCAGTGTGAACAGCACAGGTCGGATTCTTTTTCGAATCTGACCCATATCCGATACGTATCCGATTCAAATGCGACCTAACGTTCAGGTCGTCTTCATCCGAACTGAACGTCACTGATTCTCAACAAATCTCACTATTATGCGTCCTGATAAGCGCAAGTGGGAAGAAAAACAACCATGACGGGATTATATGAGGATTAAGTTGTCAATATGCTGCTCTGGCCGGACAACAACTTGAAATATGTAAGCTAAGCTCCACCGTTAGCCTCCATGTTTACTTACGCAAACACTGAGCACTTCTTCTTTTTATGGCAGTTGGCAGAACACTTAGAACGCTGACGCTATTGCGCCCTCTACTGCGCATGCGGGACACTTCAGGTCGTTTGCCTGTTCACACTGCAGAACGCATACAGGTCGCATTTACTGGCAGTGTGAACGGCCCCGGCAAAAAAATCAGAATTGAGTCACTTCAGGCTGCAGTGTGAACGCACCCTTAGTCTACACAGTGTACCTTTAAAGATGGGTGTTTTGATCAGATTCTACTGTTAATTTTCCAGGTGGTGTGTGTGATGAGACGGCAGAAAAAGCCCTGGAGGCCATGAAGAAAGGCGAGAGCTGCAACCGGGGGAAAATCGGCGTCCTGTCTCGGTGTAACCTGGGCGTCTTTAAGGGCGCCGTCCAGCTTACGGACGCCAACCAGCAGTGCCGGATCCACTTCATCGGCGTGAGTGTTTACACCCACAGAGGATTTAAAATCGAAAAGAAAAGTGGTCAGTGTAAACTTTCACTTCCGTCTGACAGGGAGTCAAAAACATTGGGCTGGAGAAGATCATGGACATCTACCATCTGATGACTCATGGGGGGCAGGAATCCAAAAGAAGAGGTGAGTGTCCAGTCCTACAAAAAAATGAACAAATCTTTTCAAGCTGATGAATAAGTTTGATTTACTTGGGTATTATAATTTTAAAAAACAGCAAATAATGTCGAAGAACATTTCAAAAACACTGATTCGTACTGTAGTAGAGAGAAAATAAACCGGAGGGCGCAGCATCCAAACATTAAAATTATCCCTCATACGAAGGACCTGTTGAGACTAAAGCACCAGACTGAAGACTTTTGCCGGGTGATAAATTGTCCCACTAATGATTGCGATAAATGACAATATTGCCATTTTGAGACCATTTTCAAGCAATGTGTTGATACGTTTGCCCTCTGAAAGTGAACTTTAATTTTGACACTTAACACTGGAACTGGAAGACATTTTGAAAAATCTAAAATAAAACACAACAGTCAAAAACCATAAATAAAATGGAACTAGAAACCACACACAACCTGAACTACAGATGAAATAAATGATGTCTCTGAAAACAAAATTGCCCTTTAATAAATATGACTCATCAGAATGGAAATAACCAAACTAATTTTAAGTTATGATACAATTGAATGACTCATTGCTTGACGCGACAGATAAGGAAACCATAAATGGTTTTCTTTCTCAGTTTCTTTCTCAGTACTTTAGATTACAGACAATAAATACTGTTTAAAGACTGTTAAATACTTTGAAGTTTGTGGGTTTACAAAAGAAAACAAAAAAATGACTTGTAGGTATGAATGCTTTTACAAGGCGATGTGAGAGTAAATGTTTACCTTCTGATGTCCTGTCAGCCATCAAAGACCCCCTCATCCGGACGTTTTTCTCAAGCAAGAGGGACCCCTACTTGACCTTTAAGGAGTACATCATCCAAACCGAAGACAAGGAGCTGGACGGGAAGCTCAGCATCGTGGAGAAATACAGAGAGCGCATCCCAGAGCTGGTGGCCCGACTCAAGGCGTGCGCAGAGACCGACTTCCACCAAGCAGGTATACGCCGACTCCAACCCGGAGAAGACGGCGACGGCTGTTTTTTCCAGAAAAGTAGCCACTTTGCGACCCTGCAGCTTGATTTACTTAAGTTGTGATTAGAGTAAAGCTGATGCCAGATGATAAAAGGTCATGGTCTGGACGAAGGAAGCGGAGGGTTTTAGATGGTTGGCTGATCCAAGCGTCTTTTGTGATGTGGAAATCCTGTAGGAGGTTTTTATTGTCACGGCGTATCATTTGAAGGACGACGTGCTGTTTCTGTTTTTCCATTCAGCCTTATGGAAATTAAAAACAAACTATTGAAAATGTGCAGAACTTGCATCTGTCCATTTTTCCTTCATTGTTTTAGCAAATATTTTAATTCTGCAACTAACGACTATTTTAGTAATCGGTTATTCTGACGATTAATCAGGTTTTTTTTTAAAAGGTACACTGCAAATGTTTCTTTTAACCACTTAAGCTTATTTTATACAATATTAAAATAATAAAAAAGAAAATCTAAGAAAATAAATTACTTGATTCCTTTAAGTAAGAAAATAAACATTTAATTGTCTAGAATGCAGTAATAGTATGTGGTGTTCTTTCAACAAATGGCATGTTTTAGAGTCTGTATACTCCAGTAAGCGACTAATCGATTACTAAATTAGTTGACGATTATTTCAATAATCGATTAATCTGATTAATTGTCTTAAGCCTTATTTTCTCTGCACTCAGACTTTATTGTTGGAACTGTCCACAAGGCCAAAGGTCTGGAGTTTGACACTGTGATCGTCACCGATGATTTCGTCACCGTCCCTGCTTCTGGCCACAACTTGTGCCGCATTCAAGACTTCTCTTTTTGTACGTTTCCTTCCCCCTCACACACACACACACACACACACATTCTTTTCTTTTGGAAAAAATTAACATTTTATGATGAGCTGTCCTGCTGATTGCGCTCGTGTCGCTTACCTCCGCAGCTAAGATTCCAGATGATGAGTGGAACCTGCTGTATGTGGCGGTGACTCGTGCCATGTCCTCCCTGGTTATAACTAAAAACATCCTCCGGATTCTCACTGTGGCTGGGGTGGGATATGATCACACAGCACATTCATTACACCCACTGTCTGCTCACAGTCCTTGCAAAGTAGCACAGCCTGTTCAAAACAGAGGTTGCGTTAACGGAATATTTTCCGTATTTGACCGATTATTTTGTTAAACGACCGGAAAATTTAAACCCCATCTGTCATTTGACAGGTTACAATTAACACCCTTGATTGGTGCACATGTACAGATAATACAGACTTTACGCAAAGAGTTCATCGCAGAGGCAACTAAAATCAATTAATAAAAAAATCCTTTCTGCCTATCATCTCATGGACTCTGAACTAAATGCGTCTTTCTGACCTGGAGCTGGCAGCGCTTTGGAGCATCTGGTTAAGAAGGCAAGGCAAGGCAAGGCAAG
>NW_006800208.1:735524-743874 GCF_000485575.1 Poecilia formosa | reverse complement strand
AGCAGAGCGGCGTTCTGGAGCACAGAAGATGTAACATCTGTCCGTTTCAGAGAAGCAAAACTACACACACAAAAAAAAAAAATCCCGGGAAAAGCGCACACTTTACTCGTAGAGTTCACTTGATCAGTTTGGATCAGACCGATCCAGCTGACTGATGAACCAGTGCAGATTTCTCTGCAGATGCGACAAGGAGGAATTTGTGAAGCTGTGTGTTCAGACCACAGCAGGTGAAATGCTTGTAATTTAAGTGGAGTTGTTGAATTTAATTCATTAAGTTATTGGGGCCTCAGACAGTGATTTGTGTCACTACAGAGAAAAATTTAGATGCATTTATCTCCTTTATGTGTGATGAAATCTGGATTCATGGTTCAACTGGGTGAATATTAAATAAACTGCATAAAAATGCGGCTAAATAGCCGATGTCAATATGATTACAATTTGACGGGTAAAAATAGAACATGACCGATTTTTAAAAATGTCGGTCAAGATGATGGAGAACAAAAAAAGTCTAGCGCGACCTCTGGTTCACACATCCACTTTTACATCCTCATTTCTTCCTGTTACTCTGATACTCAACGTTCATCATATCATGATGGTTCTAAACTAGTAAAATATGAAGTTTTCACAAAGCATCATTAGGCATCTGCTTCTGGACATTTTGCTAAGCAGCCATCAATGTTTCAGTTTAAAAATAATGAGGAGTTTTGATCTCTGAACATAGCTGAGAAGAAACCCAGATGTAAGATGGACATGATCCATAGTATCTTGTTGAAAAATAAAAATAAAATCTAGCTAGCTAGCTAGCTGTCCAGCTAGTTAGCTCACTAGATACTTAGCTATACAGCTAGCTGGATGGTTCTCTGTCTTGCTGTTGTTGAATTAGAGGAATAAAATGTTAAACTTCTTTGCTCGTTGTTTTCCTCTAGTGTCCCGAATTCAGGGTTCCGTAATGTACACAGTGGAAAACACAGATAACAACCAGTCGCCATTCAACTTCAGACATATCTAGAGTTTTATTCAGACAATTAAATGCATAGAAAAGCAGATCAGCCTCACACCCAAACCATCTTGAAGTCCAAACCATCAAACAGACATTAATTACCTGAGAAAAGTAGAAAAATGAACAAACATGTAAAAATAGGAGACAAACACAAGTAGGAGAAAAGCAAAGGCAGGAGGAAAACAAAGGTGCCTTTGGGAGCTGCGGCCGAAAAATAAACCAACTCGGCTTGCTGCTATAAAATGACATTTTATTTGAGAGGTGTGTTCCTTATTTTAATATATGCATTGAAGGTGTGTTTTCTCCTTTTAAACCTCTAAGCAGATTCAAATTACCTAGATGGGATGGTCTGAATGATTTTGTCACCTTCTTTGAGACCTATTCAAAACCAAAGATGAAGAGAGAGAGAGAGAGCGAAGGTCCAGAGTGAGTAAAAGTCAGAGAGAGCGAAGGTCATACTCAAACAGGATTTTCTCATGTTGGTTACATCTGGAATCTGTCCTGTTTCTCCCTTTCTAAACATTTGAACAAAGATCCTAGTTGTCAGAAATAAATTTATTTTTCACCTAGACCTTGTTTTGTTTCTCTCCAGGTTTTAAGTGTCTTCCTTTCCCCTAGAAAATCACTAAAGAGTTTGACTTATGTGAACAGACAGAACTTGTCTTTTCCATCCTGTTTCATCTGAACTGCCTAGCATCTGTTTCCTTTTCTGAGCGATTCATCAAAAAACAGATTCCTGCATTAAACCTAAAGTAACATGTAGGCAATTTGGAACCCAATGTCCTTATTTTAAAACGCTGATGATTTTATATAATATTGTACATGTGGTTAAGTTTAAAAACTAGCATATTTTAATTTTATTTTCCTAACACTGTCTATCTATATAGCTTTCTTTCTAGCGCTCTAGCTATCTATTTATCTACTTCTCTATCTAACTAACTAGCACTCTTCAATATCTAGCTCTCTATGTAGATAGCTTTCTAGTTCTAACATTCCAGCTAGCTTTCTAGCTCTCTATTTATCTAGCTCTGAGTATCTGCCTATATGGCGAGCGAGCTATCTAACTCTGTTTAGCTCTCTATTTATTTAGCTCTCTATGTCTCCAGCTAGCTATCTATCTAGCTCTATATATTTACCTCCCTATCTATGCAGCTAGCTATCTGAAATTAAAAGCAAGCTATTGATTTTGTGATTAGTATTTGCCATGTTGCAGTATAACAGGGAGAGAATGTTTGGAGATTTTTCTTACTGTGCTTTTAAACAGTAAAAAACAGGGAAATCACAGATGATATCAGGTTCTGGGCCACAACATCTGAGTCAGCAGGAGCCAGATCTGTTTTTAATTCAGCTCCTCAAACCAACTGCTTCCTTATAAAACTGTATGGAAAATACCTCACTATGCAACTGGACACCTTTGTTCCTTTTAAAAGAACAAACACGGCTCAGACCACAGCAGAAGTACAACATGAAAGCTTCTGAAGTTTCGACCCTCCAACTTGTTCTGATGAACTCGGCTGCAGGTGTGGGAACTGTGCCATGTTTTCATTGGTTAAGCTCTTCATGCTCTCAGCTGTGTGTGTGTGTGTGTGTGTGTGTGTGTGTGTGGGTGGGTGGGTGGTGGCCTGCTGCATTGGTGCAGGAAGACAGCAGTGTAAAGTGCAACTGTGGTCTTATAACCTTCAGAGTCAACCTGTTTCAGTGTGGATGGTGTTTTTAGTTGATTTTACAGCCACAAACTGTATTTTGTTGGGATTTATTTGTGGAAGACATAAAATCCATAATTGAGAAATGAAAATCAAACAATTCATGGATTCATAGTTTCCAATGCTTATTTAGCAATTCCAGCTCAGGCCTTTAGGGGTATGTCTCTCTGTCTTGTGCATGTAGAGTGTGACATTTTGCTTGTTCTTTGCAAAATAACTAAGTTCACCAAACAGCCTTGTTTGGTAGTCTGTTGACACCAGTTTGTTAGTTTAGCCACAGTGTCTTGTGGCATTTGCCCTGGACTTTGACTAGGACACTCCAGCATCAGTATGCTTTTATCTAAAATATTTCACTCCAACTCTGACTGTTTATTGTTCCACCGGGAGGTGAATCTCTGCCTCTTATTATGAAGAGCAGGGTGATGCACAAGGTTGGGTATTGGTAAAGTTGCAGTTTTAGGGTGCCCACCACACTTTTCAGATTGGTGTTGGTTAAAAGAAGAAAAGAAAAAAAGTTAAAAACCATATCTAATGTTTCTTCACTTCCTAATTAAACAACACTTGTTGCTGATCAATCTTCTAAAATCCCAATAAGAAACTGAACTTTGTGTTTGTAAGGTGATGAAATGAAAACTTGGAGGAAGGAATCCCCACCAAATCCATCCAGTGGAATTTTCCAGTCAGTAAGAGGGTCAGACTTTTTTCCTGTGGAAAAGAGAGAGTATTTACTGGAGTTGTTCGGAATAACTGGAAGCTGAGGCAATAAATGATTTCTGTAGAAATATGACTTGAGCAGAATCACATGAGATTACCTCATGATGAGGTAATCTGTCTTTAATCAGTAGACTCCTTCTTCTAGTGGGAAATGTCCAGGCTTTACTTTGTTTAAAAGAAAAGTAGGTTGTAGATGCAAACAATCTTGTTACAATTAATTGTCTATTAATAGTTCATGAGATTAAAATTAGTTCCAATTGATTAACTAATTCCGTCCGCTTTGACCGCCTTCGGTGTTGTAGTTTGGCCGCCATCCAGCAGAGGGACCCACTAGTCATCCTGAAGCAGAGCCAGTTGATAGGTATACAAAATGGCGCAGCCGTATTGGAACAGAAAAGAGAAATGGTCCAACCACGGCGGGGTTTGGGATGCAAAGTGCACCTTAAGCTGTTCTTTTTTAAAATATAAACACTCGACAAGCTCCCAAAGTGTCAATTTAAAAGGTTCCTGTTTATTTAGTCCGTATTTACCGTATTTTCCGCACTATAAGGCGCACCGGATTATAAGGTGCGCCTTATAATCCAGCGCACCTTATAATGGCCTTGAAATGGCCTATTTCAAGGCCATTGAATGGCCTTGAAATAGGCCATTCAATGGAATTCAATGAATGGCCTATTTCGAAACTTTTTTCATATATAAGGCGCACCGCATTATATGGCGCATAGAATAGACACTACAGTAGAGGCTGGAGTTACGTTATGCATCCACTAGATGGAGCTGCACTAAAACGAATTTCAACAAAACAGTCACCTCCGGTCGGCGAGGGAAGCCTTCCGCGACTGGGCTGGAAGGCTCACCCTTCTCCGTTTGCGCACAGCATGTTCGTGGAGAACGTGGTGCTAAACGACCTGCAGACGACCTGATTCTAGACGGTCGGTAGGTGGATAGGTCAGTCAAACTTTATTAATAGATTACAAACCAGCGTTCTGACAACTATCCCAGCATGCACCGCGCGCTGCTTCTTCTACGGGCGAAAATGAAGTCGGCGGCTGTTTACCGTAGTTGCTAGACCTGTTGTGGCTCAATATTGGTCCATATATAAGGCGCACCGGATTATAAGGCTTTTGAGGAAATTTAAGGTATTTAGGTGCGCCTTATTATGCATTACCGAAAATACGGTAATACATCTGACACAAAATGAAAAACTTAACCCTTCATGTTATGGAAAGACGGTCGAGCCTCTTGGAACAAGAGAAAACTTTGGTTTTCAGGGAAATGGCTGTTTATAATTGTTTGTTGATCAATCAGATCAATCAACCTTACATTATATTAATCGATAACCCGTGTCCCCATCATCTCTTTAATTGTTAGGAATACTTCCTCAAGTCGAAGATGCCCAGCTCTCTGGCGGCGGGCGGCGGTCCTCTGCCGTGCTCCATCTCAGAATGTCCCAACTGCGTCACACCTGGCTCAGCGTTCGTCATGGCCAGACAAAAGATGCAGTGTGTAAGACGACTTAAAAATCTTTTTTTATTTATTTATTTTTGTGGTAGGAAAATTCAGGGTAAAAACGTCTTGTTTGTTTTTTTTTTTTTTTTTTTTTTTTTTTTGTTTTTTTTTTTTTCTTACTTTCATTCAGACCGAATGCGTGACTAACGAGGGCCCGCTGTGTGAGAGGTGCGTGTGGACCCGCATCGGGCCCACGGCCTTCCTCATGACCGACGACGTCCTCTCCATGGCGGAAATCCCACAGCAGCTCCACGTTCCCATCCACCATCCGTTTTTCCTGGAGCTATTTTTTTGATTTTGTCTCCCAGGAGCGGATATTAAAAACAAACTTCTATGCAATACGCTTGAAAAACCAGAATTGGATGACTGTGATGAGTGTGTGAGCAAGATTCATGTTTGTTTCACCAGAGACACAGAACTAATGGTAAGTTTTAACTTTCCCAAAAAAAGAAAAAAAAAAAACTTAATTTTTTTTAACATTTGCACATTTCTGCAAAGGAGATTTTACCTTCTTCCTACAATTCTGTCAAGTTAATAGTGTTGTGTGTTTTGTAACATATACTTGAAAATTAAATTTTCGTTTTCTCTCAATTTCCAGGGTGGGTTGTGTTTCTTTTCACCTAAATAAGGACATTTTTTCACTACTTCATCTTTGACAGGAAAAACCTGCTTCCAGTAAATCTCACGAATTTGGCAAAGTTGCACAAAAGTCTTCCAGCTCACAAATTGGTTCCATATGTGACTACGATTCTGCAGAAGAGACACGCAGGAGTATAGCGAGACTGTTGTTGGTTTCGCAAGTGATAAAGTCTGCCAATTTTATTTTGGCTACTAACGTTGGTGAACAAATGGAAATATAATGTCAATAATGACCAACGGGTGTCAGGAAAGGTTTTGGATATTCTAGGACTCGATGAAAATCCTAAGTTTGAAATTCACAAGAACTCATAAGTCATTTAAAGACTTTCGGTTTCTGTGGCTGTGTTTGTTTTTTTGTAAAGGTTCTGGCAGCTTGACTCGCAATGTGGAAGAAAATTCCATGATGCAGGAAATGGCAAATATTTTTTGACTGGCCAGCAAGAAGAGAAGAGAAGAGCTGCAGAATTAGTCAGCCCCGTCAGTACACCCTCAGTGATTTATTTAAAATGTTTCTGTTCCTCTTGTCTTGCAGGTAGTGAAAATTCTAAACTTAAAACAGCTGTAGTCTATCCCATAAACATCGTTGGCATGTTCAGATATTTAAAGCCAATCAGTTAATATTAAACCAGCTGATGCTGATTGGCAAATAACAGCAGAAAGGTTTCTAGATACTGAAAGATTCCAGTTGCTCTCTTGCTTTCTATAGATGTTTGTTTGCAAATCTTTTTCTCGTTTAATCTTTATTAGTTGTCATACTTTTTTTTTTTACCCATAACTTTATATGGACCAATTGTATGTCTTTGTATTATTTTTGCTTCTTGCTAACATCTGCAATGAATTTTATATCAGTTGCTCAATTAGAAATAGTTCAACAGACAAAAAAATGTTGATTCTGATACAGAATCTTTTTAGAAAGCTAAAGATTAGGGTGATTCATCTAGTTAAAGCTAAAACAGTTGTGGCAGGCTACTGCTCTAGTTTACCGAGCTGTTTTAGCCAATAGAAGCTAGCAAAGCTCCCTCGTTAGCTTCCTCCACCTTATTTATTTACTTTTCCAACAAGCTCACAGCGATGTATTTTTCTACTACAGCAAAGTGAACCGTCACCGACGTTGCCTTTTGCTGAACCTCTCGAAAAAATCCAAGCTAATCTTTGAAGCGTGAGCTTGGTACATGAAAGTTCAAATTCAATTTCAGCGACAAATTTCTCACAGAGGAAATAGACAAAAAAAATGCTCCTAGCTTTAGCTTAGTAAAGCTAAATTATATGATTTCATTTAGCATTTTTGAATTTTATGTATTCAAATGCCATACAAAATTTTGTTACAGCAACTAACACTACATTTATTATGCATGACAGCCATGTTGAACTTCAGGGGAGGTTCTAGTTGATTTTTTTTTTTTTCCCAAACAAAGAAGTTTGTAGTTCTGATTTCTGAGTAAAAACATAATTACAATTTAGGCGTTGAAAGGGTCAGAGGAAGAGGAACTAGAATTTCACACCAACAGGAACCTAAATGGAACAATGCTTTAGCTAAACAAAGATTTTTATGACTAATGGAGGAAAAGCTTTTATAACTCTTACTGACAATATCCAATAGAAACATTACTGATTTTGTGTCGCATCTTCATTTCGATGGACTGAAAAAGATATTAAAACTTTCATTCAAGTGTCAACCTCTGATGTTATTGAATACGTGGTTAATTCACAGAATGTGTTTGCAGCTGCTTTTTAAATTCCTTCAGATGCTGATTTAGAGCAGACGTTCACCACGGGGTTGGAGCTCGTCTCTGTAAAGAGCCAGTCGTTCCACTACACCTGTCAACTCACTCGGTTGCATTTATGTGGAGCCTTTCGCTAACTGAAGTACACAAGTTGCAAATGACTGTAAGATATAGGCATCTCTTTTCCACTTTGAAGCTCTGTATCATGCCTCATCATCTGCATGAACTCTGCTGAAAGTGGTCCAACCACAGCAATGCCACACATCAGACGCTCTGAGGAAGCGACCTGATTTCCTTGCTGTGCCTTCTAATCAGGTCTGGTTGTAACACAAATGCATCGGTTTGTGTTTCAAACGTTTTTTTACAGTGTCTGTTTACACCACTGATTTATTTCAGATAAAAAATGATTTCTGGAGATGACTTCAGATTCTTCCCTTTTATTTTTTTATGCTTTTTTTTTAACTTAACCTGGCTGAGCTATTGAGGAAGTCAGGTGTCTTAAATGACTTAGTTTTTGGCTATTTACTGCCACTTACATTGAGTTAAATAACAAGGTATGATTACATTTTAGTATTGTGCTGATGGCAAAAAAAAAAGGCTGGTACCATGCTTTGCTGAAAAAGTATTCGTTACCCGTGAACCTTTTAACATTCGGTCATGTTAAAACGACAGACTGCAAATTGTTTTATTTGAGATTTTAGGTGACAAACTGGTGCATTGTTGTGAGTTAGAGAGAAGACGAATGGCGTTACATACAGGGCGATTCTAGAAGATTCTATTAGAAACCGCAAAAGACGGGGGCAGAAATTAACCTTCCAGAAAAACTATAACCATAAACATAGAAATGTTTGTGTTCATATGTAATGTTCATTTAAAAGTTTGTAGCTGTAATCTTTCAATATGTACAAAAGTGAGCTAAAGGGTTAAGAACAGTAGTTGTTGACTGGTTTAAACATTGAACAGCAAGCATCTCTTTGACTAGCTAGCTGCTAGCTGTTAGCTGTCTGACATGAACATACAATAACAACGAACGACTCAGTTGAATAAATTTGAATATTTTT
>NW_006800208.1:725480-733902 GCF_000485575.1 Poecilia formosa | reverse complement strand
AACTTTGCTGATGAATGGGAGGTTGGAGATCAGCCTGTAATTCTGCAGTATTGATTTGTCCAGATTGTTCTTTTTTATCAGTGGTCAAATTCTAAAACAAGCAACAATCAGCATAATATAAACAGAAGATCCCAGTTAAGATATGCTAACAGAGGAGAACTTGCTCCTGCCTTTCTAACGTTTCTCAATTTATTTTACTCAGCTACTAGGATTTAGGTCAATAACAAATCTAGAAATCAAAACAGTATCAAATAAGATTTTAAAAAAGTGACGTAGCACCTTTTTTGGGCACAGACAAGACATAAATAAACAGAACGGCTGCTCCCAACCAGCAGGGGGCGCACAAGAATTCTCAACTTCCCATACAGAATACACACTTAAAATCTTTAAGGCAAAGTTACATTCATGAAAAAAGTGCTTACTTTTTAATGGTTAAATAATTTAAAACATTTTTTTTAAATTCCATTCATCCATCCATCCACAGTAAAATGCACAAGTCAGGCAAAATGTCAACGCAAAAAAAAATTGTCGTTTTACAAAAAGGCTGTTGTCGTCTTCTGTATTTTTCCATATTAGAGTCTGTCATCAGACTCTGGTGAATGTTTTTCTATTTGCTAATGGTTAAAAAAAAAGGCGATGGCAGCATAATGCTGAAGGGGAAGCTGCCTGTGTTTGTACTGAAATCTAATTTCATGCACACTGTAACTGCAGATTAATCAATGAAAACATAATTGTCATGCATTGTAATACTGCATGAAAAATACATGAAACTGATCCAGAAAATTCATTTTGTCCAAGTTAGTCATAAGAAAGCAAACAAAAAAACAAGATGGCAAATTCCAAACTAGTCTTCAAAACCACATTTCTTATACCAGATGATGGCATGACAGTGGGTACATTTATATTAAGTACAAGTTACTCATCATCACTTCCTTCCACCCTGCACTTCCTCTGACAAACGTTCTAGATCACAGTCAGCATTTCATAATTTCCAGTTCCTGTAGATCTCTTGGGGGAATCGAGTTCTTCCTCCTAAGATATAAGATCAGAAATGAGTTTTTTTTTTGGTGAGTACAAGCATTAAAACTTTATCGGAGAAGGACGAGAAAGTTCTATTGACCAACTTACCGTCGATATAAGAAGATGACACTGCCCACAGCGAGGAATAGAATCAGTCCAATTAAACTGAAACTGATGCAAACTGCTGTGCCTCCTCCTCCTAACGGGGAAATGAAAACACAATAAACTAAAACTATTTCTCTAGCATCAATCCCTCCCCATGAGACATTGTCCTGTAAAATTACAAATCTGCTAATTATGGAATGGATTCTGCAGTGCAGTTCAAAAAGTGTGCACTCAAAGACTATGTTGTCGTTTTGTGCCAATTTTTACAGACTGGGCTCGATTTATTGGTGCCTCTGGTGAACTGTGTATTTTGGTCAGAAGACACTATTGTGGACCCGCCTTTCATTTCAACAGCAAACTAGATTTGATGCTCCAGGATCGCCTTAATGAGTACTTAACACTGTAACATGCAGTATATCATTTAAATACAAACCAAGATTTTTTTTTGGACACATCCTTTTTTTCACATCCTTAATCCCAGCATAATTACTCTGTTCAGATCGGGAGTGTATCAAAAGCGACTTACATTCTTCCAGGACACAGCTTGACTCCGTGTCCTGGAAAATTCCCTCAGACAAACTTAAAACAGGTTCTTTAAAAGGTCAGCATTTGTGGCGAGGATTGGCCACAAGTGGTGAAGCCCCGTGACGGGAGAAAACTTTTCAACGACAAACACTCCATGCGGGTTTGGTTTAAAACAAAAACAAAGTGTGTTGGAAGAACACATGCGTATTGTTTATCACAGCAAGTGATCCGCGTCGCTGTGGGCCTGTTGTCTTTTCTAAAACTCCCATGACGAACCTGTCAAAGTTCAACCTGGAGCTCATCATTGGATCCGTCAGCAGGCTATTGATCCAAAACATGACCAGACACAAAATGTATCTACTTCCATGATTCTGTCATTCTTCAGGCATTAATCTGATAGAAAACCTTCGATGTGAGCTGAACAGAAGAAAGCATTACAGAGGAGTCTGGACGACACGGAGATTACAGAGAGAGGAACGTCCAGAGAGCCCTCTATTGTCCGATTGGCTAAAAGAGGGTTGTTAAAAGTTGCACCACCAGGAATCACCAGTAGATTTATATACATGCATAGAATTATGTTACAGTCTTTGAATGTTTGAATTTTGGGTTTCATTTGCTGATTTGACCAGTTCTTTGTTGTTGTTTTCAATTCCTTCCATCTCTGAATAGGAGTTATGAAGAGGGTCGACCTTACAACAGCTCCTTCTGCAACTCACTATCGTTTGCATTTTATTTTATTTGCAACACATGTGCTATCAATAGATGGCTAAATATATCCAGTGATTCAACAGGATATGTATATAACACAACCAAGCAACCATTTTATTTACCTAAATACTTCCCAATTTGCCTTAGCAACAGAGAAACGCAAGACTTAAATTCATTAACCAATTTATTTCAAATACAAGTTTCATAATTATTTTTAGTCACTGTGTGACTACTTTGACTTTCTTATTTTTTATTAATTTATTTTTACTTTAAAGAAACGTTACAAAAGGTACGCGCTGTTTAGCTGTAAGCTTTAATCTTGGTTTTGACACCAACTTTTTTTCTCTGTTCCTTGCAGCTGATGATAAAATCCCAGAGATATTCATTTAGAAACATCTAAAACTTAGCTTTATAGATAAGCTAAGTTTGCTTCAGACCACAGACACTCAGACTTCAAATGACTTTCTTTCTTTTTCTTTTGCATTTCATTGTTCTTACCCAAAGTGCTTCGTTCCGTGTTGGTAGATGTTGAAGGCCCAGAGGTGGAGGTACTGACACTCTGCAGGGTGGAGGAAGGTCCTGCAAACAGGAAAACAAGATAGCATCAGTTGCTGCTGTTTTTAGCTGTTATATCTGTTTATCTGCTATAATTATTTCTGTCATCAGCCTTTTGCTTATTTATTCTTAAAGTACATTTTAATAAAAACATCTTCACTCATTTGTTCCACATATTATTGCAACATATAAAAACCTGACACAGTATGGAAAATTGGCGTTTTAAAAAAAGTGTCTGCCCTCTTAAAGCATTTGGGTGTTTCACTTTTTTTTTTTTTTTTTTTTAAGATTCAGATCATCGGACTAATTTTGATGTCAGATCAATTTAACCTGAGTAAATGCTGCAAAAACAAATTGATTTTCCTTTTATTAAAAGTGAAAATCGATCCAAAGGAACCAGGCCAGTGAAAAAATAATTGTCCCACCAGAACATGGCTTGTGCCACATTGTACAGCAACAGCAACCATCTGGTGATCAGATCATCATTAAACACACACTGGACACAACTTTCAGTTTCTAGAACTACATTAAAAAACAATTCAGTTCTAGAAGAGTTCTCAAACATTTGTTTTTTCTATATAAGTACTAAAACAAATGTTGCATTTGAAAAACATTCCTCTTTGAATATGTTGCAGAAAATTTGAGACATTTTATTTTTTTTTCATTGTGCAGGCAGATTCTGGTTTGGTCAATTTGGGGCCTGAGCTGTTATATCTCGACCACATGAAAAGCAATAATAGAAAAACACTTCATCCATCAACTTCACAGCTTATCAGGTCAAACAAATGTCATGGAAAATCAGCTAAACAAACCACCAGAACCAATGACGACAGCAGGATAAACACAAAGTACTAAATTTCACTGTATGCTGATCATCCATTGCTATGTGTGTAAAAAAAAAAGTACAGACACCAAAAAGCCTTTTTAACACATCAACACTCTGCTTAGCCAGGTAAAACCAGACAAAAACTCTTTTCAGAGATAACGGATCGTTTTGTTGTGTTCCAGTGGTTCATGAGTCATTCAGCACCTTTTTCTGTTCACATATGACGTCACAGACAGAAAAAAAACACAGACCACCTTCTTGTCACATTTCTTTCATGTGCAACTTCAGCTGCTTGGCTGTTACAAACACATTTTGCAGTTAAAAGGAAATAATAATTTTAACATCTGAAATCCAAAGAGGTGCTATGTGAATATGTCAGGCAATCAAAACCTCTTTTAGATTAAAGTCTAACTATTGAGAAATCATTCAGTCCTCTTTCATTAGAAGCTCAGTTTCATAATTAGTGTTTGTCACTGTGTGACTACTTTGTCTTTTTTATGTCTTTGCTTTAAAGAAATGTTGCAAAAGGTACATGTTGTGTAGCTGTAAGCTTCAATCTTGGTTTTGAGACCAACTTTTTTTCTCTGTTCCTCGCAGCTAATGATAAAATCCCAGACATATTCCATTTAGAAACATCTAAAAAATTAACTGAAACTTAGCTATTTAGATAAGCTAAGTTTGCCACAGACCTGCCACACTCAGACTTCAAACGACTTTCTTTCTTTTCTTCAGTAGTGCTCATGTTATTTCTTAGAGCCTTTAGGGAATTGATGTGCCAGCTTGACCTTTGTTGTGGTTTTTCTGATTGCATTTCATTGTTCTTACCCAGAGTGCTTTGCTCTGTGTTGGGAGATGCTGAAGACTCATAGGTGGAGGTTCTGACACTCTGGAGGGTGGAGGAAGGTTCTGATGGGACTTTAAGAAACATGTGTGCCCAAAAAATTAAGACGGATACTTATTAAGAGGTGTGTATTATCAATAAAATATACACTACTCCCAAAAAGTTATGGATATTTGGCTTTCGGGTGACGTTTATGCACATTTATGCTCACTACAATGATAACATTCAATTATAGTGAGGCATTAAAGTGGAAGCATGCTATGTCGATTCTCAAATAATGTACTGAAGCAGCAGCAAGGTGTCCAAAATGTAGTGAAACAATGAACAGTTAGACACAAGCATTAAAAAATTTAAAGAACGTCACATTAAGCTGGTCTGTAAAATGTTACATTACAGTTTAGAGTCATCCTGTAATTTTACCATAAGGCCAGATATTCCTAACTTTCTGTGAGTATTGTGCGTAGGCAATTCAGAACACTTTCCAAATATATAATTCACTCACGGTAACTTAGCAACCAGAAATTGGATAAAGCTGTTTGTCCCCAAAGCAAAGTGATCGCATCTTATTAGATATAAATCTTCATTCTAACTTCAGTAAATCACGTTGCTTCCTTAGTACATAAAAAAAGAAAATGTGTTTCTTATCCATGCTAATCGTTGGGTGCGGCTGATATTCTGGGTGAGTTGAAACAAAAGGAAGTGCAGTGTGTTCATCAACTTGAAAGTTTTAAATGTTCCAAGTGAGGTTCAAGAAGCGAACGATTAGTCTAAGAAGGCACAAGACAAATACCATAAAAAAACAACAACTCTAATCTCAAAACCATTGAAGTGGTTTATGCTCATATTATAAAAAAAAAAAAAAAAAAAACTTTAAATCCTAAATAATTGGCATCTTTGCACATTAACTCAGACATTTGCTGTTATTTACAAAAGCAAAAAGAGGTAGGAGGGATTGGGCCACCAATGTTCCTGTGTGAAACATAAACTGTGAACAAAAAGTTAGGAATATTTGGCATTTGAGTGAAATTTATGGAAAACATAAAAATCCCCAATGTCTCCATTGGCCTTGAGAATCAATACCAACTTCACGACTCTGTTTCATGCTTTTCAAAAGTCGACTTTTGATCTGCCGAGGCATGGCGTCCTACTCTTCTTGAAGGTCGGCGTTCAGGTCTTAGAGGTTCTCTGGTGCAAACCCTCTACAGTACATGGTGAAGCAGCTGAGGGATTTTCTAAGGGATTCAGGTCTGGAGAGAGTTCAGATCACTCCATCCGGAGTACCGCACTCTCCAGCAAACATTCCCTAATGATGCGACCTCAAAGAGCTGGGATACTGTTGTCCACAAGGATGATATTAGGCCTGTGTTGTTTATTCAGAAGTACAACAACTGAATTAATGGAGTTATTCAGATATTACAGGCTGGACATTATACCATTCACAAAGTTTAGACCAGTTCTATATTCACTAGGCCCACCCTATTCCTCAAGCCACAGTGTCCACAGTGTTTCAGTTCATTTATGATTAACAGCCTGTTACTGAACCACAATCATGTGACTCAGGTATGTTAGAGCAGAGAGACATTGAAAACATGCAGGGCTTTGTGCCTTGAGCACCAAGGTTGGGAAACACTGGACTAAACACACCAGCCCAGATTGTAACACCACCACCAATGGCTCATTGGGTGACAACAGTGGCTGACGCATAGTGCTTTCCTTGAAGCCTCCCAACATCATTGGCGGCCATCATTTCCACTCAGTGTGAACCGACTTTTACCAGACAACAGCCCTGAAATCCACCAGCCCCTCCCTTGTTTATCGTAAACGTTCCACCCTTTGGTGGAAAGACTGACGTAGATAGCTGGTGGTGTGGTCAGAAACAATCACAGGTCATCTACCACTCAGATCATGAAGATGTAACTGGTTTTCTACGGCTTGACACTCGGGTGACTCTCATCACAGTGAAGTGGTCATCAGAGTTGGACGTGGCCAAAGGACGACACCTTCTATGAGTTTCTCTGACTCCTCCGGTCTCTCTGTATCTCGGTTTCAGCCTGCTGATAACACTCTGTGACGCTCTAAAAACATCCTGTTTGAAACCTCACGATGGCAGTTCTTCATCAGTTATTAGGTGTTCTCTTGGTCACATAATATCAAAATCAGAACAACATGATCAGGACGATGGCTTAAATACCAATTCTGATTGAACCGGGAAATGCATTGGTCAATTTGTGGATGAGATACCTGTTGGTGAATATTGCTGTTAAAGCTCCTTGTTATAACATCAAGCTGTGTAAAAAGTACTGAAACGCCAAACAGTTGGACATGTGGAGTCAAAAGTTTAAAGAAGGTCTGGGCTGCTGTGGTGGCAAAGGGGCAAAACATAACCCACATATAGAGGCAACTGATATAGTAATCAATGAAGACGTCAAAGTTTCAGCCTGGTGACCTTTTCTGCATGTCTTCCCCCCCTCTCTCATTACGTACTTTCCTGTCTAACCACTCTCAAATAAAGGCCATTAGCGCCAATACAATCTTTAGGGAAAAAACAAGTTTAAAGAAGGTCACATTAAGTCAATCTGGAACGGCTACAGCGGATTTTAGGTTCATCCTGAAATTCCACCCAGAAGCCAAATATCCAAAGCTTTGTGTGAATAGTGTGTGCACAGGCAGCAACCAGTGGTTGGATCCAGAATGCTTTCTTGTTTCATTCTTGACTAATGAGAATATCTTCATTTACAGTGACTTAGCAAACAGAACTAGGCTCCATTTAGGAATCTGTATGCTTGTTTGTGCCCTCAAATCAAAGTTCTTGCACACTGACAGCGACAGACAGAAATCATGCAAACTTAAAGAAAAGCAGTTTCCTACCCCTGTTGGTGGTTGTCCAATAGTTTGGGTTAACTGAAAGATAAAAAAAAGAGCACATAGGGTTAGTCGATATAAAATATAAAAGAGATGGTTTTGAGTTTTCAAAATAAGACTTTATTAGAAGCAGTTCACAATTTGCCCTCAGTAAAATGATTCTCTGCTTAGAATAAATCCAGATTAGGTGAATCTAATCTTAGCCCAAGACAAATGAGACCCTGAAACAACTCTCATTTACATAAAAAACCATCACAGCATTTTAAGGACCTTTAAATTATTGACATGATGCACGTTAACGCAGACATTTGCAATTACTTCGAAAAGGAACATTCTGTATGAAACATATTCTGTGCAATACATGTAAATCATTTCCAGTTGTTGGATCTGATAGTGAAGAAATGTAAAAAGTAAATGTTTTAGTGGCTTAAGTGAATGTTGCTTAATTTAACACTATATACATTCCTGAGGAGATCATATTCTTGACTCGCATGTCAGATTTGTCAAATGTTTTACGCCAGATGCCCTCCCTGATGGAACCCTCTGCATTTATCCGGGCTTGGGACCCGCACAAAAGACACAAAATGGCCCCCTTTGTGGCTGCATTAGTAAGAACAAAGAGGAGATTTATGGATGGCGTGAAAGAGGATATGAAGGTAGTTGGTGTGAGAGAAGAAGATGCAGAAGATAGGATTACATGGAGACGGATGACTCGCTGTGGCGACCCTGTTGTTGCGCAACCTCCCCCTCCCCTCTTCTCTTTCTCTCTACTTCCCCTTCTGAGAGGAGGGAGATGTGCTCTTCAGCTCTTCGTCTAACAGGTCCGAGAAGCCTCTAACTCCTGAGTATTACTACAGATGAGAACATAGAGGACATTCTGTTTAAGCTGGGCGCGAGAAAGACTAGCCTGGTTTCTAATGACCTTTGCCTCCAGATGTCCCTCCTTTTTCACCCTGTGAATTAGCCAGATTGAGCAGCCC
>NW_006800208.1:720325-724531 GCF_000485575.1 Poecilia formosa | reverse complement strand
TAAACCAATATTAACTATTGGTTTAATCATAAGTTACCATTCTTCATTTCAGTATTTTACTCTGGGTTTTATCCAATTACTCAAAATGTTTAGATTTTATTCTTTAAACCTTTAATGCTCTGAAATGAGTAATCTGAACTATTTTTATCCACATGCAGGCTGGAAGCTTTCTTCCTCTTTCTTCAGGAAATCTGCTCTTCCTGTTCCATGACTCTCTTTCTGCCTGACTATTATTTTTTATGATTAAATAGAAAAAGTAAAATTAAGGCAAAGTTTGCAGGACATAGTAACAACACACACAACCAGATTAATTTGATTACAGTCTGACTCTACTGTTGGGGCTTGATGTCACCTGTGTACTCAATTTTAAAGGTAACTTTATTCATTGTTATTATTAAACTAAAATCTCCAGCATGGGGAAGTGGGATGAGCTCGACTTTTCTCGACAACCCCTAAAGGGAAAAAGCCGAAAGGAAAAGAAGAAGACATTCCTGAGGGCAGCATGCTATTTGAAAAGCAAGCGACATAGAATAATATTGGTGAATGTTGCAATATGGCGCATAATACATCAACAAATGGTTAAAAAATGGTTCTATTTTTTTGCTTTGGGGTTTGTAGAGAACAGATCCCCAGTAGTCAGTTATTTATCCAGCTACAGAAAAAATAATAATAATAATAATTTCCACGTCAACAGCAGGGACTTAGTGAAAATGTTGCCTCTTACTTTCTAAAACCTGCATGCGTCATGAAACAGTGATGCAGCGATGTCCCTACATTTCTGATATTTCTTTCAGCCCGTTTCTGTCCTCATTATATTTTTCACACATTAAAATCATTTGTGATGCACCAACTCAAGATTCCCTTATAGATAAACATCAACTTCTGTGTAAATAAACCCCCAATGCAAGTATAATAGAAATGTCGTTTTTAGCCTTAATTCATCTTTGATGGAACTGGTGATACTTTTATTTATTTATTTTTTTCTTACCATTTATTTACTGATTATATCTGCTGTGTTTTTGTATTTCTGCAAGATGTGTTTTTCTATTAAAGAAGTTTCCAGATAATATTTAGATGTTTCCACAGCTGTGATAACTTAAGAGACCTGAAGACATCTTGCTTAACTTGGCAATTGTCTTAAAGGACTGACATGGGTTATTTGACCCTGAACCCATTATGACAAAGAAGCATTAGATGTTTGTCCTGAAATCCTTATGGGCTCCCTTTCCTGCCATAAAATTTTCCTCCAAGAGGTGAGGGACACTTCATGAGGAGGGGGAAAGAATCATCTCTGTGGTCCATCTGGCAATAGAGATCAGGCTCTGGGTGGGTCTTTTCCTTGCTGTGACTATGTAACGATGTGAAGTGACTACGTTCAGTGAGACGGGTCTTGGAACGCTTTTGCCTTTGAATAAAGAAACTTAAAGACAAAAAACCCCCCAAAAAACTTAAAGACAAAGATTAATCTTTCTTTTATTATTGAAACAGATTCTCATTCTTTGATAAATGAAATTTCCATAACAATCTGTTTTTTTTTTTTTTTTTTTTTTTTTTTTTGGTTTTTTTTTTTTTTTTTTTTTTTTTTGCTTTTCATCTCACTTGATTTTGTTTCTGTTGTTTTTCGCATCAGCTGATTTTGGTTTCTTTTCACAAAAAAATGACTCAGACATTCAGTTACCACCCAAAGCTTTCAGAATCAACTCATCTCTCTGACTTTGGAAATCAAGCTCTCGGGGATAACACGATAGAGGTTTCTCTTAAAGAAATGAAAGAGAAATAAAAGGATCTTACTTATACACTCGAAGTTAGATTCGCCCCACTGTGAAACACCATTCTTCTCCTCACACTTGATGAGGGCTGACGTTCCGGATTTTCTCGTATAGCCTGGAATACACTTGTAGCGATACTTGACCTCGAAGCATCCGTCTTCTCGTACAGTAAAGATTTTTGGGGGAATCTTTGGACATGTGCAGTTGGCTGAAAAAAAAAAAAAAACACATTAAAATTTTCTAGCATTACTTCACTACTGGCTTCATTTTAATTATCTCCTCTTTTTGCTCCTCTTTTTGCTCTTTACATAATTACATCAAAAAGAAAGTTGTGTGTTTCTTCAGTTCTATATTTACAAATTATGACAAAGTCAAAATGATATAGAGTTTATCAAGAACAAATGCTTAGCTTAACCGGCCATCAGTAAGAGTGATCACCTCTATAAAAGCAGGGGTTTCAGCGTTGGAGCTTAGATAAACGTCTTGACAAAGACAAAGAGGAAAGAAATCAGTAACAACTGCTGGAGGTGAACAATGTGGGAAGGGTTTGAAAACCCTTTCCAAATGATTTCACGTCCATCATTCCTCGGTGACAAAAAAAATCATTCACAAGTGGAAAAAGTTCGACCGAGTAATGTTCTGGGAGATTCCAAAAACACTACAAAACCTATTGAGAGTCCTATTAAAAAGTGCTCAAAGCTAATGAATGGACCTCTGGAATTCCTGGAATGTTGTTCTTAAGCAACATTCCAGTGAGGCGTTGTTCCTGTGAGTACAGCGCCTCACAGGAAGTGATAAGCTCACTGAAAAAAAGGTTTTTTTGAATCAACTTTAAAAAATTACTCAAATTTCTTATGGCTAATTCTATTAGTTTTGCTCAAGCTACAGTTCTGATTTCAGACTTATTAAAAACAGAATTATTAGCTGTAATAAATTAGAGCAATTTTTTAAGTTGAAAGAAACTTTTTTTCAGTGTGCAGCGGTGGAAATGATCATAACTTACCCTTTTATTGATGTGATTTTTCTTGATGTATGTCGTTTCTAACGTTTTTTTGTATATGTATTTTGAGTTGCTTTTAACTGAAGGTTAAAAGCAACATAAGTAAAGTTGCCTTGTTTTACAGTGGCAAGACTGAGACATCTGGCAAGTCAGTTGTTATCTTTGGAAAATCTTTGATTTATTTTTTGTTTACTCAATCAGTGAATGAAACCAAAAATATCCCGAAATCGAATTTGATGCCATCTATCCAACAATCTGGGCCATCGGCAGGACAGTGACTCAAAACACAGCAGCAAAATCTATAACAAAATGTCTGAGGGGAAAATGTAGTGTGTCAAAGACTGAAGTAACACTTCAGACCTGAAAATCATCGAAATGATGCCAGACTACAGGATGTTTGAAACAACAAAGAGTCAAATAAAGTCAGACTCTGACTGATAAAATCAAACGGAAACCAACTGCTTTCAAGCTTCATCTTAAGCAGGTGCTTCTACAAGCTGCCGAATCATAAGATCTTAGTTTGTACACATTTTTGTTTTGTGTGCGTGCGCGTGCGTGCGTGCGCGCGCGTGCGTGCGTGCGTGCGTGTGTGTGTGTGTGTGTGTGTGTGTGTGACAGCAGAAGTTCATATGTGTTGCTGTACGCTTGAGATGAGAAATAAAACATTTTATGACTCAGTAAAAACCAATCTGGACACAGAAACTTTATCGACCCTTTTTTTTGCAACTGAAACTGGCAGTTCTTCCTTTAAACTTCCTCTATACCATAGTTCATATCAAACCTGTGATCTAGTTTCATATTGAAGATTAAATGTTTTCAGAGTATGTAGAATGTTATCTAGACATCTATGTTTTTGTTGTTTTTTTTTCTTTTTACATTACATGTTAAGCCAGCATGTAATCTTGGCTTAACATTAAGCCAACGTTATGGACAAATGAAACCATTACTACCTTTAATGACGCAATTGACAAAGTGTAAGTCTTAATTATAAAAAATATAACATTTAGAATTGACTATATTTAAACGTATATGCATGTATGTTCTGTATGGGTGACCTTTGTTCTAAACAAACAAAAAAAAAAAAAAAGGTAGGTAAATATGAGGGTTAAATTTTTACTCTTACCACCGCTGGAGAGACGCGTTGCTCCGAGGAGACACACCATCACGGCCCAGACAATTCGATGAGGATCCATCTTCCAGCTGGGATGATTCTTGTACGATCATGATCAGCGAACAATCTTCATGCCTCCACGACAGCCTGCTGTGGAGGCATTACTTTTACTTTCACTCGCTGCGAAGGCCCGCCTTTAAAAACCACTCTGCCATATTTGTAGTTCAAAAAGCTTTCGAGGTGCTTTTCAGTAAATTAGATTACCATTTAGATTACCATTACCATATATAATGGTAAATATATATGGTAATTGTCTTCACATATAT
>NW_006800208.1:626690-720146 GCF_000485575.1 Poecilia formosa | reverse complement strand
CTCTCCAGCGGTGGTAAGAGTAAAAATTTAACCCTCATGTTTACCTACCTTTTTTTTTTTTTTAATCTGGAATCTCAAAAAGAGCAATGGCATAAAATTGAAGTTGCCATTAAAACTGGCATTTTGTGTCTAATTTGCAAAAAGCAAGTCTAAAAATGTGCATAGCTGTGCATGTCGTTTATGTTTTTATTGTTGTGCATTATGTATTATGTGTCTTTGATTTATTGTGTTTATGTGGACCATCAGTCTTAAAAAAAATCAATCAATTATCACAAAAGGCAGCAGCAGCACGAGAGGGAGCAGAAGCAGCAGCAGGTTGAAAAGCACCGCCAAGTTTTCTTTTTTTTTGTTATTGTTGTTTTTTTCTTACTTTATGCACTTAAAAATATAATTTGAAACTCAAAAAAGTGATAGAGCTGAAAAATTGTTTTATCTAATGACTAGGTTATTGGAGTGGTTCTCATTAGTATTCAGGTGGAAGATGATAGTAAAAGCAGGACAATCCAGCACAGTCTGCTTAGTTCTTTTTGTCCAAACATAAGTATCCAGTTCAAATCAATTACTACGTCACACATTATTACATAACGTCAAAAAACAGTCAAAAAATATTTACTTCTCACCTTCATCAGCTCCATTGCAGCACGATTGAATGACTGCAGATATTAGTTGTGTCACACCGCCCTCTTGTGACAAGACGTTGCAATAACAGAAATAATAACATGTTTAAAATGCGAAATTTTATCCCAAAATATTCCATATTTATCTATCTGGACGGTAAACCTTTGAAACCAACACGTACAGTAGGTATTGCATATAACTTAGAACATAGTGCTTCTGGTAACAATATTTATTGTGACCTGGGCTCAGCAGTTTGTGTACGAACAAGACATTTCACTTGTTTAAACTATTTGCATCTGGTGTAATTTTAGCTAAGCTTTTTTTCATTTAGTGAAGTAACTAAAGGTGGGTAGAGCAGTCAGTAATTGTAATCAAGTAAGAGTAAGGTTACTTCAAATTACATTACTCAAGTAAAAAATTATGGTGCAGAAAAACTACTTGTAGAATCACGGAAGCCCATTTCCGCCACACATGAAGAGAAAGAAAACTTGTGTCTCATCGCTCATAATTATTATGAGATAGCGTCTCATAATAATGAGATCTTGATAGTATAATGAGATGCTATCTCCTTAGCTAAGGAGATGCTATCTCCTTAGCATCTCAATAGTTTGAGATGCTAAGGAGATAGCATCTCATAAGATAAAGATGTGTTGAAGAAAAACATCATGAGATGCTAATCTGAAATTAGCTCATCAGCTAATTTCTCCTATCTCCTACTAGCGTCTCATTATTATGAAATGCTGCAAGGAGATAGCATTCAGATTAGCATCAGATTAGCGTCTCATTATTTCGAGAAACTGTAAGGAGATAGCATCTCATGATATCTAAAGCTAATTATGACTTAGTTATTTCATAATGAGATACTCTCAATAATGACTAGCTACCTCATTATTATATGATACTAATTAGATTTTTGTACCTATCTCATTATTATCTCATAAAATAGTTGAGTCATACTTATGACATTTAAGGGTTTTTTTTCATCAGAGTGGCGAAAATTGACTTCCATGAATAACTTTTTTTTATTGCTACTTAACACCAACATCTGGATTTAGTTTAAACAGTGGGACAATTAACTAACAGGGGATAAATAACAGCAGCGGAGAAACTTAAATAAAAATGTACGTATCAACACATAAAAACAAAACACATGCACACCGTACTCCTAAATAAAATTAAGAATTTTTAATTAGAAACAGACTTAATTTTTTGAGTTTTATTTTGAGTCGCCTCGCCGGAAGTTCTGCTCCTTCACCGCTGCTATCATTGTGCTCATTGACAATGTTACCCGCTAGCTTCCAGGGGACATCCGCTCCGGCCGGGCAGCAATGGGACGACTGCGATTTTCATTCCAAACAAATCGATTCGAAGCTTGGAATGAGCGTCAAACGCTGAATAATTGGTGGTTTTAGTGTTTTAAATTCCTTTATGGTTTATTTCGGCCCTGGTTGTGAAGCGAAATCGTCCGGGGTGGAACTTGGCTGACTTGTTCGTCTCGGGGAAGGAAGTTTGTTGTGGCGAAGGAAGCGTAGGAAACCGGGAGGGCCGAAACATCCCGTCATGATGGAGGACTTCGGCTCGGCTCTGGAGAAGAACGTCGCCGACCTCACGGTGATGGACGTCTACGACATCGCGGCGGTGGTGGGCCAGGAGTTCGAGCGGATCATAGACCAGTACGGCTGCGAGGCTCTGTCCCGGCTGATGCCCAAAGTGGTGCGGGTGCTTGAGATCCTGGAGGTGATGGTGAGCCGCAGCAGCATGAGCCCGGACATCGAGGAGCTGCGGCTGGAGCTGGACAGGTTGCGGCTGGAGCGGATAGACCGGCTGGAGAAGGAGAAGAAGCACAGACAGGTGTGACAGAGCGGGGCAGCACGGCAGACTGACTGACCGAGGGAGAGCCATGTTGGTCTGGTTCTACCGACTCACTGCGCCGGTCTCACTACAGTGTGCTTACTGAAAATTTAACCCAAGAGAAATTACTTCATTAAAATATTATTGAAGTATAAAAATAAATATGTAAGTGAATCTTTTAAGGATACAAGTTAAAGTCATGAAAGGGCTGAAAATATTTGACTAATGAATTAAGAGCAAATTTCAAATGCAATAAATCTGGACGTAGTTTAAAAATAATAAAGTATTTTTACTAAATACTGACATTAAATCTGCGTTTCAGCAGCACTTACAAGGAAACCTCCAGACAACTTTCATATTTCTTTATTGTTATAAAGGGCTAACAATATGCCTGAGGTGATAGGTTGTTTTGTGCTCTAAAATCTTATTCAAAAGAATAAAATTTAGTTGTATTTACACGGTATTGTAGTTACATTGACTCCGAAATGAAGATGAAGCAGAAAAGGGGTCAATCAAGTGCCTAATATTTTCTTTTTATTTGAAGAATATTTTATTTATCTGAAATTATCACCCTAAAAGATAAAATAAAGTGTCCATTTACTAGACTTGAGCTCCGCTGTTGAACTAAGGCTGCACAAAATTATTCAAAGGACTGCAAACAACCCGAGCCTCACCTTTGACACCCCTGATATACAGTAACTTGTAAAAATATTCATGCCCATTCAATTTTTCAAAAAAAAAAAATAAAAATTATGATACAAACTTAAGTTCTTTGAGTTTTTTGCATAAACTCTCAATAAAATTACTAAATATATGCAGTTGCAAAGTACGAAACCAGACTTTAGAGAACAAAATGAAATGATTTAATCTGAGAATACATTGAAATAAACAGCTAAACAGTATAATAACAAAAACTACGAGTAAAAATCTCGATATGTAAACATAACGTAACATTCTGCTTCACATTTTACAGCTGCAGCTGATAAAGGAAAACATGGGCATGCTGTGATTTTTATTTAGCGGTAGCAGTCGGTCTGCTGCGTGCCGTAAAACAGTTTCCAGGTCAGCTTCTCGTGACAGTGACAGAGTCGGCAGCAGACTGATTAACTGGGTCTCATGACTGTGAGATAGTGGACGCCGTGGCTGGCGCGCGTGCGAGAAAAGTGCGACCGAGCTGCGTTGAGTTTCACGCGCAGAATACCTCAAACGCTCTCGTGGAAGAAATGTGAGTAGGACAGATAGCAGGTTAAGGTTTTTGTGGTAGTTTTATCCCTACAAAACTAATGAGGGCACTTTGCTTTTTTTCTCTCTCTCTCTCTTTCTAACACACAATAAGAAGCTGAAATGTTTTTTTCTGTAACTCCAGGAACATTAGCTGACCTTCTCTTGAGGTGCGCTTGCTTTTGAACAAAGGTCATCAGATGATTTAAACTCTCTGGATTTAGTTTCTTTTTTCTTTTTCTTTTTAGTTTATTTTAAACATTATTGGAAAATAAGAATAACTGCAACACAACTGAAACGGACGTTTCACACACTATTTAAACTTGAAACCAGAAATATAAAGATACATATGGTTTTTTTCCCCTCACTCTCTGAAGTTGAAACAAACCAAACTTCTCTTGTTTTAGGTTAGTTAAAATTACAACAATTATTTCTATTTGCTAAATGCCCCGACGATGAGTGAATATGTCAGAGATTTATTTGTTAATGTCGTATAACCGGCCTAAAATAAGAAAAGCTTGGTCTGATTTAACGTGAGAGGAAAGGTGACTGTAAACTTCTGGCTTCAATAATATCAGATCAGTCAGTAGATATTATAATATTAAAGAAAAAAAGAGGTGTGCTGTCTAAATGAACAGACAAACCTAAAAAACAAACAGATGAACTGACTCGTTTCCTTCTGTCTCGGTGCTGCAGCGCACAGAGAGTTGCTAACAATACATTAATTATCCTGGTCGGTTTCATTTCAGCGGTTCTTCCAGATGATTCATCTCCCGTCTTGTTGATGGAGTTGACCTGGATGGCATCTCAAGGGTTCATTTACTTAGATGAGTCAAAATCTCTCAGAGTGAGAGATTATCCTGAGCAGAGCAGTTTAACCAAGTGGAAAATTTGAGAGATCCTTTCTTTACGTCAGTCAGGTCTAAACGCAGAGTTAATAGTAGCTCTTCCTCAGCTGCAGAACCAGAACCAGCTGTTTCTAATGCAGCTCATGAAAAGCCTTTATTCATCGTTATTTGGAATTTTTGATATAATTCTGAAAAATGTATAGAAACCTTCCTACATTCAGAGGTAGAGCCACGCAGAATACTGCAGCAGTTTGTGTCACAGCAGCCGTATGAAAAGCCTCTGACTGAAGACGGTGTGTTGCTGTGTATCACAGTTATTTGGGGTTAGCTGGTTACCTTAATAACAGCCCATGACTATTGCTTCTAGATGTACTAGCATACTTTCAGCCAGCTGACAAGCAGTGCACAGCAACAAGTTGGAGAGGGGCCATCACATTGTTCTGACTTTACCCTCCACAATAGGATTGCTCCGATAAGTAGGCCCAGAAATCCTTTATTTTGGGACATAAGTGATCGGCTGATGTTAACGTCAAACCGCCCACCAGGTCACGTCTCTGCCGTTGTTAATTTAGCAACTTTGTCGCCATATTTAGCAACTTTCCAAAAGAAAATGCTATTGACTGCAGCTTCAGGCACCTGTCTACCCATGTCTTATGATGTTTGTGTTTTTTGTTCTATCTTTTGAAATGTTGTCGTGCTTTCTTGCGCAGTGACAATAACTGAATTCTGATTTGCTGTGAATCAGACTTTACTGTGGTGTAAAATTTAAAGACATGACTCAGATACAGACCCTGTGTTAGCCAGGATGTTCACGCTGTCGTGAAATGAAAACTCGTTCCTTATTAGTTCTCACTTAAAGTGAGACAGCACCGCTACATCTCTGGATCTGGGTCAGATCAGCAGATTATGGAGCTTCACTTTGAGATTTAAGTCGTGTAATAATGATTTGTTTAAAAATGTGTGTGTTCAGGAGTTGGAGCGGGTGGAGGACGTGTGGCGGGGAGAGGCCCAGGACCTCCTGTCCCAGATCGCTCAGCTGCAGGAGGAGAACAAGAACCTCCTGTCCAACATGTCCCTCAAAGACTCTGTGAACGAGGAGGACCTGCAGAGGCACGAGGGTGAGGCCGGCGCTCCTGAGAGCACGCCGTAGAGACCCGGAGGTCACGTGTTCTTCTCACCAAAGGTCGTCACGGTTAAAACTAAAACGTAACGAAATGGCGAAAACTGAAATTGAGGAAACGTTTTCGTTAACTAAAGTAAATAGAAACGGTAATTAGTGAAGAAAAACTGGAACTATATCATGCGTTTATAAAACTAAAACATACTGAAATCATAAATGTTCTTTGTTTTCGTGTTTGTGAATCTATTTATTGGGCTTTCGACTAGATTCATTTCCCACACACAAACAGTTCATGTTGGACGCCTGCAAATTACGAAGCTCAATATTCTGCTTGACGCAAAATGGCTTCAGCAAAAGTTGGGAGAAAACACCAGAATCTGTCATTTGCTTTGTAATAACTGAATACATTTTTAGAAAATGGGATCTTCTGCTGAGTATTTACTGACCAAATTGATGTGTTCATAATCACAATGCAACACTTTGAATTCTGAACCAAAAAATGAACCAAAGTCTGAAAAAACTGAGACGACTAATAAAGACTAAATTAAAACTAAACAACACTGATCTAATAGGAACTAACAAAAACTCACAAACGCATTCTAAAAACTAAGACTAAATGAAATATACAAACAAAAAGTCACAAAGAAATAAAACTAAACTACAATGAAAAACCCAAAACTATTAGAATCCTCTTTATGACATAATATATGTAGAGACGTTCGGAGCTCATGTTTGTTTTACTGACTTGATCTTATTATTACTTCACACTACTTCAATGCGCTACGTAATTGATTTTTTTTCTTCCTTTGGACAGTGGAAATGTTTACACCTGTTCATCCAAGTGGGAAACGATAGTTCACGTTCCATCATAATGGAGATGAATAACATTTTAATGATTTATTAAAACACAATGAGATGAAAATTGGACTCAAAGCTTCAGTGACTGAAGTGTCACCCAAAGACAAAAGGTGAAAGATTTTGCAGCATTTTCTTCTAACCAAAACCGTCTAAGGTTATAATGTTAGCTAATCCATGCCAATATAGCATATTAATCTTGTTAATGAGAATACAGATGTTGTCGTTTCCTGTTTTAAAGTTAATGCCAGGAATAAACCTAATTCTCTTTCATTTCTCTGCAGAAGTTGCTTTAAACATATTTGAGAGAAATGCTTTGTTCTTCTGTTGCTTGAGGTTACGACCCGGAAAGGTCAATTTTGTATTTTCACGTTGTGGAATTTGACATTTTCTCTTCAAAAAACAAAACAAAACGTAAAAAGTCCGCTACATGTCTCTCAGTTCTTCGCTCAACGGCCTCGCACAGAGGCGCACACAAAGAAAGCCTTCTCTGTGTCCGCCTCGTCTCGACCTCTGTGTCGTCCGACACAGAGGCCGCAGTGATCCCGCCGCCCCGCCGGACAGACCAGCCTCAGTGCTGGTCAACACCTGCCAGACTCGCACACAAATCGGCCTCCGTGGCTTCTCCCCCCTCTCTCTCTGCTAATAAACGCTGGGGATTAAAAAAAAAAAAATGTCAGAAATAGATCTTCTCAGTTTGCAGTCCAACACTCAGCTGCTCTCTTCCAGGGATGACGGAGAGGGAGAAGCAGGTGATGATGAAGCTGAAGGAGGTGGTGGACAAGCAGAGGGATGAGATTCGAGCGAAGGACCGCGAGCTAACGTTGAAAAACGAGGACGTAGAAGCAGTAAGGCCACTTCCTCTGCAAAGGGGCGTCAAAGAGAATGGCAGGAGAAACTTACACCGCAAAAACACAACATCTTACCAAGTGGTTTTGTCTAGTTTCTAGCGAGAATATCTTAGAATACTTGGGGGAAAAGACTGAAATAACTTACAAGTAACTTTTTTAGAAAGATACAGGAGCTTGTTTTAAGTTAATAATTCCTGAATATTGATGAAAAAGTGCAAGTTCCACTAGCAGATTATTTCACTTGTAACATGGAATTAAATCTATTATTAGTGAAAAATCTGCCAGTTGAACTAGTACTTCTTCATCAATATTAAGGAATTATTGATTTAAAACAAGCTCCTATATCTTACTGAAAAATAACTTGTAAATTATATTTTCTTATTTCAAATGAATTAAGATAATTGCACCAAAGACTACGTCAGATATACATGGTAAGATTTTGTGTTTTTACAATGTTGGCATCAAATTTCTTTTTTTTTTAATACTCCCTCCACATTGTTGCATATCTGCCTTACGTTTGATTGGCCGTTAAAGTTAACCTTCTGTTATGGCCTCATGCATTCAACACTGCAGTGTAGATGATCTTAACCAGCGAATTTGTTCTGGATTGTCCTCCAGATTGTAACTATCCCCTTTTTTGAAGGACAATTGCATTTACAGAAACTTCATAAATCATTTTACTTGTTATTTCTCTTGTTTTATTTGTTTATTTTGTATGTTTAAAACAACTCCGTCTTTTCCTCCTGCAGCTCCAGCAGCAGCAGTCTCGCCTCATGAAAATCAACCACGACCTGCGGCACAAGATCTCCGTGGTGGAGGCTCAGGGCAAAGCGCTGATCGGGCAGAAGGTGGAGCTGGAGGCCGGCGCCCAGGCACAGGCGCAGGAAGTCTGCGCCCTGCGGCAGGAAGTGACGCGCCTACGGGAGCGTCTCCACGGAGAGCCGACGGCGCAGAGGCCCGAGGAGCTCCTGGTGCCTCAGCCGCCGTCACCGGCAGAGGTGAGAGACGCACAGAGATCAAGTTCAGGCTGACAGCTGCTTTTAAATATATCAGGGACAACTCTGAGACGCTTGGAATTTAAATATTTGCTCGTATTTAATGTCGGCGGTTTAACGAGACAAAAGAAGTGACTTCATTCAGCTGTGATAGATGTGTTTCCTCCATGGACTCGTCAAGGTTTTTCTCTGTAGCTTTGCTGTTTTTTATGTTTCCATAGTATAACCTCAATTTCTCTTTCAAGCTGCCTTATGCAATTTTTATAAACACTATTTCATTTTATTTTTTTACATGTTTCTTAAAACTGTCACTATGTCATGCTAGTATGTGAAATAGTGAAAAAATAAAACTCCTCCCATAAATGCATTGTTCCTGGTCTAAAGCAACCAGTCACAGCCAGGAGGAGGATCTTAGCGCTGTCAGTTAAGCTTGCATACGCGCTGCTAAATGTGCTAATGGTGGAAAACCAAGACATCATTCCAGGAAAACTTTATATCCACCACCAGGCTAACTAGCCTTGGCATTCATGGCAGAACAAGCTGTAGCCTAGCAAAGAGCAAGGGCAAGGGTGTGAGCGTTGCATCCATGAGGGTGATTGACAGTGCTAAGACCCTCCTCTTGGCTCTGATTGGTTGTTTTTGACTGAGCAATGGATTTCTGCAGTAAGCATTGGGACCCAGTTTATGTGCTTCATCCTGCATTGTCTCGACACAGTGAAGGTTTAAAAAATTTAAATGAAACACGTTTTTTAAAAATTAAAGTTAAATCCTCCAAGTTGATGCGCAGAAACATTCTGCTGAAGATCTTCCGTCACATTTACCTCAGAGACTGTTTGGGGAATAATAAAGTGTTTTTCATTTCGCCAGCGGGATAAGAGCGCCGCAGTGGTTTTGAGCACTGAGGGTTGGTCAGACAGACCGGGCGCCTGCCGGCTGACGGCGGGGGGCTTCGAGCCGCCTCCGCAGACCCATACTTCCTTCCTCAGCTCAGAAGGAAATGAAGATGAGGAGGCAGAGGACGAAGCTGCGTGGCTTTGGGTAATGCAGGCTGGCGTGATGTTTAGTTTTCTCCACGACGACGGCTTCAAAAAGCTGCCGGTCTAACGGCGTGACGCGGGCGGAGTGGCTCTGCATGGCAGTCTGAAAACTAACACGTGTCAGCGGGGGATTTGTTTTTTCCTCTCCCGCCAAGTGGGTGAGAACTTTTAGATGACTGCACTGACGATGCCTCTAAATATAGATCAGCATGACGACTCAACCTCAGGCGGCACTTGAAGTTGTTGTTTCAGTGATCAACAAACCCTGAAAGGCTGGTTCATCTTCCAACCAAAAAGAAACAAGTGGGGGATTTTTTAGCAGGTGTTTTAGGCAGCAATAGACTTAGAAATATTAGACGATTTATTTTTAGAGGTTATATTTAATCATCTGTGTGTTCGTTGGAAACTCCCAACGTGCAACAAAAAGATCAAAGGATCTCATGTGGAGATAAAAATGTCACATCAGTAAAATATTCAGTGGAAACTCTGAACCTCAAATGAAATTGGTTGGAATAGATCATTTATATATTGAGTGTCTGAATATGAAAACATGTTTCCCTGTTGAAAATAATAGACAATAATAGACACCGACAAGCCCACCCACCAAAACATACACAACACTTAAAATCAGCCATTTTCAACCTATTAGTCATTAAAACTATACTATATGACTGCTACAATGTTAGCAGAAGTGTTCCTAAAATAAGAAAATTGAACACTTTTCCAGTTTCTCTGGGACATATTGATGATTAAGAACGTAAAAACGGACCAGTACAAGACAGGTGTGTAGTTCTGTGAATTCCCCACATACTTCATCTGAAGAGCCGCGATCGACTCTGACTGACGTAGACGCGCGACAGAAATCACATCATTTTGTTCACAGAGAAGCATCCGCCTCCCGAACTTGACGCCAGGCCCAGTCGAAGTGTCATGTGATTGATCAGAAGTTTGTCGCCGTGTTTTATGCAGAAATGCTCTCGGACAGCTCTGTTGATATTTCTCTCCAACAAGCCCTCTTCTACTGTTCATACCAGAAGGCGACATGAATACCTTTTTAAGAACATTTATCTGATGCGGTGAGAAATGATGTACATTTGTACATAAATAACTTTTGTAGTAATAACCATACTGTCAAATGGCTAATAACTCCTGTAAATTGCAGCGTCATTATCCACAGAGGCCGCCTGCTGAAAAGCGCGTCTCTCTTTTGGTGTTTGTGTGAACCCCGGAGGTCAGCAGCTTCAGCAGAAAACATTTTTCCTTATTTCTTCTGTTCTGTGGCCTCAGTTGAGTGTTCACTTATTTTGTCATAAATGAGAAAGTGGTGTCCATTTAAAAATTGGAAAACTGATTGAATTTGGAAAAAATTGTAATTAAATGTATGATGTCAGACGTTGTTCCTTTAAAACTTGTATCCATAAGAGTAAATTCTAACCAGTCCCTGCGTGGCTTAGTGAGCTGCATGTGTTTGGGGTGTTTTTCTTTAACCGAATGCGATTGTTTCTGGTTTGCTGAGTTAAAAGTGAGAAACACGTCACATCTTTAAGACAAAAGAGATACAGACAAACTAATTACATGTTTTAAACAAAAAAAAACAAAACAAAAACGCTCATATCTGACTTGAAGTCCAACATCTGCCACCAGGAGGCGATGTGTGACGAGGACATGCCTGGTGTGTTCCAATATTTCACCAAGGTATCCTCGCCTCGTACCCGCTTCCTCCTCCTTCCATGCTGGCCGGTTTAGTTCACTCTATGTGATGCACCACTGTCTCGGCAGGAGGCGATGTGCGAGGAGGAGTCGGGCGGAGTGGACCCGAAAGACCCCAACCGGCCCCGCTTCACGCTGCAGGAGCTGAGGGACGTCTTGCACGAGAGGAATGAGCTGAAGGCCAAAGTGTTCCTACTGCAGGAAGAGCTGACGTACTACAAGAGGTAGATGGAGTGGAGTGGATTCTTCCTAGCTTATGACTGGACTAACAATAACAGAGCTGCTTCCTTTCAATCGTTCTTCTTCTGGCCTTCATGCTGGGCTGATTTCCTGTTGATGTGATGCTATTTGGAACGAAAAAAGATCACTTTGCATACTGTGGTTTCTCTTGTTGCATCGTACCTTTGAGTCATCCTCATCTGTCTATATCTTTTTAAACAACAAATAGTAACAATTTTCCACAGTGTCATTCTTCTATCTGTACCCATTATAAATTATATGAACATTCCACGTTATAAATAAACAAAAGAAGAGATATCGATAATATTGTCAAAAGTTATAACAATGAGTACAATACAGTCACCCAATCATAATGGTATTTTTTTTTACTGAAAGTGTACAGTGAGTGCAAAAATCTATCTACTATTAAATTGTCTGTGTCCGTCTTGGAATGGTTGTTGCTGTAAATAAATTGGGGGCTCGTCCAGGATCTTTATTTTTCAGATACTTGTAAGAGGCTAAATAAACCCAACAAAAGTAAAATATGAGAGTCCTGCTTGAAGACTTCAATAAAAACTATTTATTTAGTAAAGTTTTATAATCCAACAATATTTGGAAAAACAAGCATTTGTCCAAATATTTTCTTCATGAGCCTCAACTCATGTATACTTCAATGTATTTCTATGGTGCTAGTCCAAGTTTCATTCAATTCACCACTTGGTACAATATGGCTCTTTCTCACTTAGTTTTCTGCACTCATTTCGCAATAAAATAAACACATTGCCACATTCTTTTGTTCATTGCCAACATGTTCTTGTGTAAAATGCATTTTTCTTGATTTGTTAGCGTATTCAGAGGAAACACTTTCATCCTGCATTTTCCACACATATGTGCTTGATGACTGTAATCGTTTCTTTTCACAGTGATGAAGTAGACGATGACATCGCAACTCCTTCTCCGTCTCCCTCCCCTGAGCTGAGGACCCGCTCTCGGTCGTCCGCCCAGCCCGAATCGGGAATCAAGCGACTGTAAGTCACAGCTTCATGCCCACAAACACACCTGACCTGTAGGGTGGGCAGCAGCCTGTCACAGTCTCCCTCCCTGCTCTGCGTTAAGGCAAATGATTAGTTTGCATGTGCAAATCAAAGGGTGTCGTTTTGCTTTCTTGCTTCAGCCGTTTATCTCCCAGAGAAGCGGATCTGCAGGTTCATAACTTTATTTCAAGCTTGTAGCAGTACATCACAACCTTACACACACACATACACACATCCAAAAGAAATTCTGTTATTGGTCATCTGAGGAAAACAGCACATTGCGACAGTCTCTTCCTGCGTTTGTCTGGCTGTGAAAATAAACTAGAGGTTACACAGTGAAACTTGCTGAACTCTAAATATGTGCTCTTTGTGGCTGCATGGGAAAATGTATGTTCTCTGAAAACTTTCGCTACCAAACACAAACCCAGTGATCTACCATAAGTAGCCACTAGGTAGAAATCTGACGATCCGGGAAATTCTTTTCCCGCTTTTGTTGTTGCCTTTTCTGTGTTTGTCACTAACACTCTCCACCTACACTCTACAAACATGATTGTCTTTTTAAATTGTTGTTAATGAAGGCCTTTATGTGCAGTTTAAAACAGCTTCTCCTCACATGTTGGCTTTTTTGGTGCTTGAGACCATTATTGTCTCTTCATGCTTGCTTTATTGTAGTTTAGGAGAACTAATAATAACTACGAAAAGTTTCAAGAACAGCACTATGTATTTAAAGTCAGGAATACAGTAGCTCCGTTTCCACTACAAATGTGCGCAAAACTGTTGATATTCCGCTAATGTTAAAAAAACAAACAAACTACAATTTCACAATTACGGTGTTTCCGTTAAATTAGAAATGCAATTAAAATCACACGTGAATAAGTTTGTTCATGTCGTAAGTCATTGCGAAACATCCTCCTACCACTTCCTGTCGTCTTCTTCATCATTTCCGCTAGCAGTAACATCCAGTTGTTGACTCTTGAACTGCGAAAAAAGTATTTCCGTTGTAGTTTTGCGAAAAACGCTAATTTCGATATGGCAGAAAAAAACATTTTTATCGAGAAACTTGAGGGTTTTTTTTCCGGAATTGCCTTGTTTCCATTCAGCAAATTTATTTTCATAATTCCAAATTTCACAGTTTTATGGTGGATGGAAACGCAGCTAGTGTTTCATTGTGTGTGTGTGAATGAACTCTGACATGACTTTTGTTACATCCCCCCCCCCCCCCCCCCTCTTCCTCCTCCTCCTCCTCCTTTGTTACATCCCCCACCCCCACCCTCCTCTTCCTCCTCCTCTTCCTCCTCTTCCTCTCTGTGCAACAGGATCTTCACAGCCATAATGCCGATGGTGGCGGCTGGTTTGATCCCAGATGACCCCACTTTACAGCCAATCAGACGCCTCATGTCGCTTGTATGACTTTATTTTGGCTTTCAGCCCGTCACGGTTCCTGCTAACAGCCTCCACCCCGCTGCATGTGCCTCACCTTTGTAGTATTCTGATTGGCTGATTGTGGGGCTGTCTGATTGTTGTGGTGGATCATTAAAAAAAATAAATAAATCAGCCAGTCAGAATAGACGTTAGTTTTGTTTCACTCAATCACTTTGGCCTTTATGTTCTTTAGTGAATCACTTTCTAATGTTTGCACTGATCAATTTATAGGGTTCACAGTAAAATCTGCAGAGATTAATTTAAAATAAATTCTGTAACTTTCAAATCATTTAGACCTCTGAGAGATCTAACAGACAAGATCACTGTAGGATATTTAAAATTAAATCGTTTTAAGTGTCAATGAATCAAAGAATCTCGCAAAAGAGCATTTGTGAGGTCAGACACTGATGTTGGACTCTCTCACTCATGTCCTCATGCACTGTTACGTTGAAACTGGTCCAACATGGTTGGGATTGTCCAAAAGTTCCTTTCACTGGGACTGAGGAGCCATCGTCTCTAAATCAAGAGATGATGATGATGATGCTGGTGATGGTAGCATAATGCCGTGGGATTGTTTCACTACGATATCCTCCATTGTGGATGGAATAATGGAAAAACATCTTGAAGCAGCAGCTAGAGTCTAGCTGCTAGACTGATGAAACCCAAAAGCAGTTGTGTGGAAACTGGAAGTATCACTGATATTAAGAGTTGCTGACAAAATGTACGAAGTATAAAGTATAAATTCTGCAGCTGCTTCTGGGTCTGTCAGTAGTCGGAGAGCAATAAAAACATTTATATCAGATCTTTTACATCATTTGCAACATTTTTCCTAATGAATTTCCCCTAAGCACAATATTTTCTTTCTCCTAGTTTTTTGTTTTTTTGCTATGAAATTTAAACAAGATCTAAAACCACAACTAAACTCTATCCCCAAAGAGCCCTGGAGGGGGCGACATTAACAGCACTGTTACCCTAACTCCTAACACCGCTTTTCATGTTTTGTTCAGTTCCTGACCTCACAGACATGACTGTGTTTCAAACCTCTCTGTGTCGTCTCTTCAGGTTTAGCTTCTTTTCACGTGACAAGCAGCGCGGCGCGCAGCGGGGAGCGCCAATCGACGCCGGAGGCGGCTTCAGGTCCTGGATGCAAAAAGACGACGTGTACACAGAACAAGCCCAGGAGGCTCTGCAGCATCTGTAGGATGCAAGAATACACTCCACTCCTCCCCACGCACATCAAACTACCGCTACAGACTCATTCTGTGCTTCAACCTGAGGGGCCTCGCAAGAAACAAGAGGATCTTTTCGGAGAAATGCATCAAGAGGTTTATTTAAATAAGAGACGATACGTTGTCAGTTTAGAGACTGTGCAGCTTTGAAACGCCAGACAGTGTTTTAGTTTTCCAGGAATCGTTTCCACAGGAGGTGGTAGACCCACGTTGAAGGATGGAGAGGCTGGATGTTGACGAGAAGACAAGACGGGAGCGTCAAGCAAATTTATTTCGACTGAAAAAAGGAAGTTCTCCACATTTTTATTTTTTATCAGTAGAAGGTGAAGCTGCGAGGGAAAATTTGACACCGTTTCGTTTTACAGTATTTTAACGTTTCCAGCCACTTTGGTCCCGACATGTGATCACCACCAGCATTTAGGGACTTCTGAGCGGCTCCACAGATCAACTCTGCGTCTAATCATGATTTAAATACTGGAGATACTGGAGGCCATTTCTTCAAAGAAAACAGCGTGAATGAGTAAAGTTGAGGCCATGTCAAAACAGTAAACTGAAACTCAAACAAATGACAAAAATGGCAAACTTTGGCTTTATGCCATGATTGAGATAATTATAATATTATACCATGGACGTCTTCAGCTTTTTTTTAGCATAAGAAATTAAATTCAGGAGATCTTATCTCATTAAGTTACGTTAAGCAACCTCCCTAGTTCTTATTATAAGGCCTAAATACATGCCTTATCCCTGAGTCAGCAGATTTTTTACATTAAAATCTTGTCATTTATACATAATGGTAACAATATTTTAGTAAAACAAAGAGGACAAGGGTTTTCAAATCATTGTAGAGCCAAAAACATTAATAGGGTTTGTGTGCCCTATTAAAAACAAACACATAAGGTTGACACTTTTATGGGAGTGATTTCTATTTTCTCGTCTATTTTCAGTAATAAGAGTGGATTTGGGTTTCTCCCTAAAAAATATAGCTTTCAAATCAACCACTGTAGCTTTGTCATAGAATTACAGTATAATAATTAATAATTTTGAGATCGCTTATGTAGCTTCTATGCGATATTTAACATAAAAATTTTGTGATGTCGGATTTTCTTGGCAGAAATGGGATTCCATAGAAAATGTTATTCGTTCTTTTTGTTTTGACTCATTATGAAATGAACCATTTTCTCCATCAACTAGCAATACTTTTCTACCAGTTGTATCTGAATGTATAAAATAATCCTCCACTTATATACTTCTGCAACTCTAACGATGCCAAATCAGCCCCGGTGTTTGGTTCCAAACTTTGAAAACCGAAACTAAAGTCGGCTTTAGTTTCGCCGACTTAACCAAAACATTTTGTTTTACATCCGCTTTATTTCATGATTTCATGCAGATGTTTCTCTGTGTTACATTACGTTTATACAAGTCATGGGAAAAAATATATGGAAAGGTGTGTTTAATGAAAGCTCAAATTTACAAAGTTGTAGACCACGTAATACAGAGCAAACACCATGTTGCTGTCCTCTGAATGGATCATTTTCAGCTTGGCAGTGTAGACATCAGGAAAGTCACACAGGAGATAAAATATTTTGGATGAGAAGGATGCAGTTTTTATTTCGTTTTATTTTATTTTTTTATGTTTTTACAGTTTGTGCTTCATTCGCTGCAGTGAGATAAGCTGTGTGTTTTAATAGTGACAGCACTTTATCCTTATTTACGCTCCTCAGAGAGCCGGAATAAATTATTGTAAAAGGACAAGAATGCTATATAGCAAGAATACGATGATAAAGGCAAGTGTGTTTGTGTGTGTGTGCAATTAAGCAATTTCTCTCTTTTTCTCTCACATAATTAAGCCTGGAAGGACAATAACACAGAATTAAAGGGAAGTCCAGACAAAGCAGCTCAATATTTCTCTTCTATCATGTCTGCACTCTGACAGGCAGATGTAACAAAAGCATCATGGCTCCAGTTCAAACCTGTTTCTTTAGTAATTAAAGTCATTAACATGAAAAGGGTGTTGTATGTCTTCATTTGATTCTACATGCTGATTTTTTTTTTCTTTTCATCCACGTAAAGCACGTAAAGTGAAAAAGTAAACCCTTTTTGGCCACCAGAGGGCAGGACATCCAACTCATCTACAGTTCTAGCTCGACACTCGGGGAAAAGCGAAGCAGGTGGACAAAGGGGCGTCCCAGCCGTTGGAGAGACGGCAGGTGTGGTTGATGGGAAGGGACGCTGGACTACCAGGAAGTATTCACGACACCACGGTACTGCGAGTGTCCACATAGTATCTGGTAGTAGTATCTGGTAACTGCTCGAGGGATTTAACTAACGCGGGAACTAGCGGTGTGGTTTTTGTCGTTTATTATATCGCAGCAAAACGATCAAAAATGCCAGTGTAAGTTTTTTTTTTTTTTCTTAAGAAGCTACATTTCCCTTGTGGTGTTTTGCTCCATTATGCCAGAAATAACGCAGATATAATGTCACCAAATTATGGCTACGTGGTTTAGAAAGTTGCACCTCTTTGAAGCCCATCTTTGTACTTCCTGCTGTTTGTGTGTTTTTGATGTTTCTTCTTGGACAGAAATGGTTTCTTTCCCTGCCCTTCCTGTCAAAAGGTCTTTATCCTAAAGTCTCTCACTGGAGGTGAAGACACACAGCAAGAAGTGGATCAAAATTGGGTATTGAGGAAATCAACCTTTTCAGAAATCTCAAAAAGATGAGAAGCATTTGACAAAAACTTTAAATTTTGAGCATGTCTGATTGCTGAAGCCCTGTAGTTGTACTAAATTCAGTTTTCTCGGTTAAGACAACTTTATGCTTGAATCCCAAAGCTAAAAACCCCTACAGAAAATGCTCATCTTCCCATAAAAACAAACCAGATGCACCAATCCTTTTATTTGCATATTAAATCTTTATTCATGAATGCTTGAACACCAGCATTAAGATTTCTTCAGCGCTACAACAAGCATTTTCTGTCCTAAACTGTGGAAAAAGTCAGTTTTACCCACTTAAATATTTGTTGCATCTGTTCCATATTGTTTTTTTTTTTTGTTTTTTTAGAAATTACAATGTAATGTACTTAGAAATATTTATATTAAAACATTTTACACAAGTATTCCTACTAAATAGAAGTTAAGACAGGAAATGACAGTAGCTTGAAATTTCTCGACTGGCCTCTTCGTGTAGACATCGCTTGCTTCTGTGAAAATTAATCATGAATTCGAAAAAAGAAATGCCGACTGAGCAGAAAAAGACTTAAAATATTTATAAGTATACATTAACAAAATAAATGAATGCGTCTTGGCAGAGAAAATATTAAAGTTATTGTTAATACAAAAATGGCTTCCTGTACAAGCCAACAAACTACAACTAGTTAAAGATGAGTAGATAAATGCCAAACTTGAGTATTTTTCCAACTGGCTCTTTAGCTAAAATTTAAATGTAAAGTTAAACTTTTTGTGACAGAAATAACCAATGATGCAAAAGTTGAATCTTAAATTCCATATTGAAAACACAGCCTTGAAACCTGACTTGTTAAAGAACAGAAACTCTCTGACCAAATATTTCCTAATTAGTTTCAAATAATGGTAAAGCTCATTTCATTTTTTAAGCTAACTAGGTAAAATTCCTCCAAAATTCGGTTACTTTTGGTGGCTTCAGAGGCTAGCTGATACTTCTAGTTATATAGTTGAATTATGTTGCATAAAGGTTAACTTTTGTTTTCATTTGGCAACAAAAGACAACATACGCAGGCAACTTCTAAAATCAGTTTCCCTCCATTTCAGCTGTGTTATGGTTATGCTGTGTAGCTGCAGCAGTAGCTTGGGTTAAAAAGAACTACTTATCTTAATAGAGGGAGAACAAAAACCCCTGAATCACTTAATTTTACACAAGTCACCTCTAAGAAGGATTCCAGAGGTTTACCCATATTAAAAATCCACAATATAATAATAATAATAATAATAATAATAATACTAATAATAATAAGGCAGTAATCAACGAGTTAGAAGGGACAGCTAAGAAAAATGCGCAATCTTGTAAAAAACAAAAAACAAAACTAATTTTCATTTTTATTCACCAATAAGCTTGTCAGCAACTTTCTAAACTACTTTGTTGCCCAACTAACTGAACGTAATGTATAAACCCACCGTTTTCTGTATTGGTACGCTCAACGAACATGAGTTAATCTGTTGCTAAACGTCTTGGAACTCCAACACACGCAACATTTCCCCCTGATTTAATTTGCCCATAAAATAAAGACCGTTTGGTTAAAAACTAGTTTCTGGTCTTTGTCTTAGCGTTGATGGAGACAAAGTTAAAAGTTTAAAACTTGCTTATTATTCAGATGAATACTTCCTATCGCAGTCAGCCATCAACCAATACAAATCATTGATTGAAATATCAATGATTCAAACTTTATTTATGGGGGAAACACACACACACACACACACACACACACACACACACACACATTCTGAGAAGTATATTATTTTTAGTTAGCATACCAACAAACGATGTACCATAATACCAATTCTATGTCTGAAGTTAAAAACAATATTTAGCAAAGAAGCTGATAGCTCATCAATGAATTTACCTTCTAGAAGTGAAATCAAGACCAACGGTAACGTTGGTAACCGTTGGGGTAAATGGTGCACAGGCAGAAATCTTCTCTTACAGTATGTCTGAAATTAATGCTAAAATAATGGAAAAAAGTTTTGAAAAAAAGTCAGATCTATGTTTAGAATGGTCAGATCAGGATGCCCCGCCTTTCTCCATATAAATTCATGCTGTCATGTTGTTGTGCCTTATTTACTTTTTGATACTAATGCGGTACAATTGAAAATGATCTGGTTTTATTCACATAAACTCAACAGATTTCCTAATCCTCTTTTGATCTGAGAGGGTTTCCGACATGCTTTTGGTAAAGTCATTAGTAGCTTCGTTTCCATTACAGATGTGCACAGAGCTGTTAATATTCTGCTAATGTAAAAAAAAAAAAAACAACAAAAACACAATTTTGCAATTGTGGTGTTTCCATTAAATAAGACAAAATCATACAACAAAGTTTGTTCACATGATAAGTCATTGAAAGACATACTGCTGTGTCATCGTCCTCTATCGTCCTGTTGTCTTCTTCATGATTTGTGCCGGCAGCAACATCCCGTTGTTGATCAAGAAAAAAAAGCGTTTCCATTGGAGTTTGTCAAATACACCAATTTTGATACAATGAAAGAAAAAAAGTGGCACTTTTCACCAAAAAAATACTTTTTTCCTTCAAAATTGGTGTTTCGCTTAAGCGAATTTATTTTCGAAATGTCAAGTTGCGTAATTATATGGTCAGTGGAAACGCAGCGTATAAAACCCTCCTGCTCTTGTGGAAGAAGCATCGAATGACCTGGGAGTGTTTTCAGTTTGGCTTTAGATGCTTCGATATCGCCAGTCCTCTCTTCAAAGAAGAGATTTACTCAAAGTGTCCATCAGTACCTTCAATACCCGATGAGCCAATGACTTCTGGTCATTAACCCCAATTGTGTCTGTCGCCCAAATCAAAACCAGTTTCTAGTTAACGACTCCCTCTTTATGCAAACAAGGGACCTCTGATCACATCTTGTCACATTATAAGACCAAACTTATTACCTTTCATTGGGATTTCATGTGATTCATATTGAATGAATGAATTGTTTAGATATATTCTGAAAAGTAGAGTGTGGATTTGTCTTTAGCTTCCTTAATTTTGTTGCCCCTAAATAAACTCCAGCTCATTAACCAGAGGAGCTGTTCTGAGTAAAGATATGAAAGTTAAAAACTTAAAAATATTTGCAGACAAGTTCTCTAGTTAGGGCTGGCTAATAAATCAATTTTGCGGGGAGGAAGAGGGTGATTTCCTTGAGTTTCTATAATTCAAAGTGACGCATCAAGGGCGGCCATCTTGTTTGACAAGCGTGTTTTACAGCTGCTGTTTATTTGGACTGAATTCAGGTCAGGCTAGGATTTTTTTTTAAACAAGACTAAAATTATAATCTTACAAGAATATTTGCAAGTTTGTTAGAGACTTGCCCCCAAATACTTGCTGCTGAAGTCAAAGCACCTGAAAACGGATGTATGCCACACTTTTCAGAATTTTACTTATTTAAAAAAAGGAGGGAGGGAGTTCCCTTTGAATGTTATTGTATTATTCTATGTTGTATTCTGAAATACTTTAATGTTTTTTTAATGTGAAAAGGTGTGTTTAGAATACCTTAACTTTAGACACTTTGCCACTGTCTGGCTCAGCATTTGGTAATAACTCCTTTAATGGCCGACAGGTGGAGGAAGTGGGAGAACAGCCTATCGGCTAAAGATCAGTTGACATTTAATCAAACAAATCTTAACATACACTTTCATTCAAGCAGTTACAGCAGAAAATTCTGCAAAGGAATCGCAGAAACTTTTATATTATTTTAACATTTTTTAAATTCAAATGTAACCGTCGTGTTTAATATTAAAAAATACATTATAATCTAAAAACAAAAAAGCAACAAAAAAATAATATCTATATATATGTATATCACACTGGTTATTTCAGAGTTGCACAAGCTTGCATCACATTTCGACTTTTCACCAAGAGTCAAAACATGATCGAAAGCCTCCAAGATGGCAGCCGAGTCTGGAGTGTAGCTAACGGTCACATGGCCACCAGCCGCAGCAGATGGTTTCCATGTGGGACGGCGTGTTGGAGCCATCGTAGGCAGAAAAAGAGAAAAGAAAAGTGAATTTCCATGAAAAAACTCAGAATGTGAGTTTATTTTCTTGCAAATTTTTTGACTCTTCAAACCCTGAATTTTTAGGTTTTCCAAACCTAAAATTTTTAGGTTTTCCAAACCTAAAAATTGATGTCAATATAATTTCTGACATCAATCCCAGATTTTTTTTTTTTTCTTGGAAATGTACTCCTTTTAACTTTTTTCTTCTATCTGCAATGGCCCTAATATGCTGTCGTATCCGTAGCTGAAGTTCACTGGAGCAGAATATTTTTCCTAAAAAGCCTTGTTTTTTTTGTGTGTTTTTTTCCCCCGTTGAACTTGGATCTCATAGTGCTTGTTGATCCAAAATGGAGGAGGAGGCTGAGAAGCCATTCGGGGAAGTATTGCTAAGTATCTAAGGATAAATTACAAAAAAAAAAAAAAAAAAAAAGCAGTATAAAAAATGCTGAGCATTAACTACCACCTGCATGCTGTAGAGGCATTGGTCTTCAGGAAGTACAAAATGTACAAAAGAAATGTGCTGCAAAACAACCAGAATGTTTCAGAGACACATATAAATAAAAGTACGCAGGTCCGTCCGACAGAGCAGACGGACCTCAATCGAAATGTAAATAGGTACCCATTAAACCCCCCACTCCAAACCCACCCCGTTATCTACCACCCAGCGTTCTCTGCACGGCAACAAAAGGGGTACACATTCTGTTTCTAAGGCAACATGTCCGCTAGCTATGAGAAAGACAAGTGTCGCTGACCGCCTCCTGTCAGTACTTGAGCCAGGGGTGAGCGGCGATGGAGGCTTTGCTGCGGTCCCCATAGTCGTACAGCAGCTCCTCGCCCTTGTCGATGTCTCGGGAGGCGACCAGGATGAGGTGCGGCACGCCGTTGATGTCGTGGAGTTTGGTTTGGCAGTTCCCGTTTTTGCTGTGGTTTATCAGCCGGCCCATCCGATCCGTCTCTTTGGTGGCGTCCACACTGTGAGGGGCAGAGAGGGGTGTGGTGGGGAACGCAAAAAAAAATAAGAAGACATTGGTTTTCAAGTCTGGCCTGGATTAGTTTGGATATTGTTTCAGTTACGTCCAGAAAGAACAAATGCATTTTGAGATTAACTGGCCTTGACATTTTTGATTTAAAAGTTTTGATTAGATATGACTACTTTTAAGTCATATGTGTTAAGCAGCAGGATAGGGCTCTAACACCACTAGGGGGCCCCGAAGAGCAAAAAGCTGTTGATAAAAAAAAACATACAACATAAATTTTTAACAACATTGAATAGTAAAAACTAAATGCTATTACACATGGAAAAACAATTAAACAATTTCTACATTATTTTTATAGTTGGCGTACATATAATGGGTTAATGTCTTCCTGCTGCTGCTGTTTCTGTTGGTTAAACTTGTTAACCGTTTATTGGTATTACTTTCAAATAGTTAAAATAATGTGGCACACTTACTTACCACTCTGCATTTCAAAATCCAAATTACTTTTTTAAGGTAAGCTAGTAATAGTAGTAGAATGTTACACACTTGAAGTGATCTGTTCAGTGCAGTGCGGACATTTTTGGTATTTTTACCCTCTTGATATGTCATATCAAGTCAAAACAAGAGGATGGATGAAACGTTTTCCTACCAGTACGTTTTGCAGAGGTACTGAAAGTAGTACATGTAGCAGCCGGTGGCAGGGTTCTGAGCGTACTCCGCCTCCCTTTTCTTAGCGTCGGTGATCTGCAGCAGGTCGCCGTGGTACTCCACGATGTAATCACCTTTCTGGAAACACTGAGTGGCAAACACTGCCCTCCCTTTTCCTTCTATATGCTGAACCTGCGAACGGGAGGGTGTCTATGGTGACACATGGCATGCTGATTCAAACATCAAGCAAATTATGTTTCGACAAGTCGCCAGCAATGAATACTCCAGTATTAGGAGTTTATCCGCATTACAGGTGAGTGAAATGTCCAGAAAGACCCACATTACCTCCATTCCCTCCTCGATTCCTTTGGTGATGAGATCATCGATGAGCTTCTTTTGTTCCCACTGGTGAGGCAAAACAACTTTATTTCATGTGAACATTCAGACACAGGGTCGAACAAATTCAGAGATATAACATTAAAAACATAAAGTACATCAAAAGAACAATAATGGGAAGTAAAGTACCACATCAAAGGAAGAAATATTAAAATGCTAATTGAACTGTTGACCTATCAGTACCACCAGTTTTACAGGAATCTGCAAGTGAGGAGATTCATGCCAAAAAAATTAACAAGTCCACGCAGGTTTCGCATTAAAGTATAATTGTGAATTTACTACAAAGTTTCAACACCTTCCAAAACGCTTGGTTTGAGTAAAAGGTAGCGAGCGCGATTAGCAAGACCAAACGCCACGACAGCACGCGAGGCCAACATGCAGCAGTTAGCAGGGCGCGTTTAGCGCTAGCCTCCTCGCGCCTAATACAATGTGTCAACTATAAACGTAGCTTTAATCAGGCTGAAATATCACAAAACTCCTTGCAAATAATTGTAAAGTAGCGCCACAAAATCTACTCCTCTACAAACAGCAACTGATATTCTGTCAGTTTCCAAGGAAAACTAGAATTTGATCAGTTTTCCTTCTATTGGAGAGTATAACCATGGGTAAACTAAAGCTGCCTGATTTTTTTGTGGTGGTTTTGAGACTTGGAGGTCCAACATTACAATAATCAAATCTACTGAAAATGAAAGGATGGAGACATTTTACCTGTTTAGATAGAAAGCACTTTATGCTGTCAACAGCTGATTCGGTCTATCAGCTGTTGAATAAGATCTAAACTGGTGACTAAAAGGCACACAACATCACTGACCAGGACAAGACTTTTCGCTCACACACAAACATTTTACACACACTGGAATGACTCACTTTCAAAACAACCTGAGCTAAGTTTCTCCTACCAAGCTGCTCAGGAGTTGATTAAATCCCTGTTTTAGTTTAGAGTCAAAGCAACATCTTCTTACCTTGAGTTCTGTTTTACTTTTTCTTGAGCTCCGTCTGATTGGATAGAAGTCGGTAACTTTTCGGTTCTGAGAGTTTTTGCCTCCTTCCCTTAAGGGGGAAAAAAAAAGAAAAAAAAAATACAAAATGGTAAATAATTTAACATCCACTATCACACTGTTTACAATTTATACTCATTGTTGGCATGAGAAAAGACATTACCTTTGCTCGCACCTCATTATTCCTGACATGGACATAAAACTGAACTGAACAGAGCAGCTGAAAACGTCAGCTCACAACTGGAGAACTTAAGTACACAACCATGATGGGATTAAGGACCTCCAACTGATTAACGGGGCGTGTATTTGAGTCAATCAATCTACAGTATTGACTTTTAACACCTTTTCAGATTAGTGACGTATTGATCATTTTTCAAAAGAAAAAAAGGTTTTCCTGAACTCTTTTTGTCCATTTATTGTGAGGTTTGATTATTTTGTTTGATTTATTTGGGGGGGGAAGGCCTTTTTGGCCTTCCTTTTTTTTTTCCATTTCGGATTTTATTTTTAAATTAGGCAAAATTTTTCACTTTGGGCTTGATTGCCAATTTTTCTTTGGTTTACTTTTTCTTGCCACCCCTAATAAAATAACCCCCTGGGCGGTGAGCCATATTCAGCCAATATCAAACCCGCTACATTTACTACATGCAACTGTTGTACTTATTTGATAATAGGTGATTTTTACTTTTAGCCCAGTATTTGATTTTGGGAGGACCCTATTGCATGCAATTATATATTTATAGTTAAAATTAAATTGTATTTTAAGTTTTGTTTTTTTTTTGTTTTTTTATCCGCAACGTTATTGTCAAAAAATGTATCTTTAGTTCAGGGAATAGCTATTGAACATTTCCATTTTCACTTCAGCTCATTCTCCAGTCACTGCAACTCTGAATTTCCCACTAATCCCCCCCAAGGCACCGACTGGCACCAGTATTACTAAGATATTTTATTAATACTATAATGATGTCCCATTCCACTGCATCATAATCAGGGCATGCATACGTTCTCCTGGTGGATTTCTTCCCCATGACTTTGGCCCGGGTCCCTCTCCTCTGGTTTCCGTGGAGTGCGCCGCCATTGTTGTGATTGCCGTGGAGAGAAGCGTGAGATAAGCTGTTGCCAAGGGGCATAGGGAGTTCGTGAGGGGGGCGATGACACAAGAGCTGCGGGAGGGTTGGCTGGTCGGTGGGCCAGCAGGGCGGACGCTGGCCGTAGGCGCTACCGGTCGCCGTCAGATCTGGCTTTGGGTCTCTGAGCGTGGCACCGATGGGGTCTGTTGTTCTGGCTGGGAGAGAGAGAGAAATATTAGAGGTGGGCAGAGTAGCCAAAAAATGGACTCAAGTAAAAGTTGCGCTACTTCAACATATTTTTACTCGAATAAATGTAAAAAGTAGCACATTTATTGACATAATCTTAGTTGCCATTCTTAGGTTAAGAATAAGAACAACACAATTTTGAAATTAGCGATACTGACAAAGTTTTGGACACATTTCTAATGGAAATGCAGCTGGTGACAGTCTGTTGCTAGTAAACACTGCTAATCTGCCTCCTTTGCTTTTGCCACTTCCCTTCAACTCCCAAATTTGACGTGTGCCATATTTCTTCCACTTATTAATGATGGGATAAATGTAAAATCAACGAGGTATGCAGTACGGTGAAATCTTTGGCAACCATCTCCTGACTTTTTCTTAGTGAGGTTCTTCAAAAATTGATTTTTTTCGTATTTATTTTGATAAAAGTTATTTTTGGAAATGATGCAAATTTCTTTCCAAAAATAAATTAGCGTGATTCCATTAAGCAAATTTATTTTCAAAATGTCAAATTTTGCTCCGTAATTTGACAACAAAGCTACTGATGATCCAGAGACCAGACCTTCAAAACAACAGGTCACACATCAAAAGCTCTTGGGTAATCTCCGTTTCATGGCGCCACTCAGCTGGACCTCTGTTGAATTAGGTCGGTCCTTTCAAAGGTGGGTGAATATTTATGCAGTTATTTACTTTTAATAATTTTTGTTGATATGTTTTCCACTTTTTTTCCATTCCTGTCAAAAATATCAAATTATAAGAAGCATTAGTTTCTTTACAATTAACTTTATGGGTTCTGTATGTGGAAAGTTCAAACATGTAGTGACCCGTAAGACTACAGAGAGGAAGATGCCGACCCTCAGGCTGACTGGGAACGTCGAGCTGCGGGACGCAGACGGGAGAGCCCCGCCCCTCCTGCGTCAACCTGATGCTCGTCTTCTCGTCGTGAGCTGCTGGCTTGGACTTGGCACAGGCTAACGCCATCACTGGGTGAGGACTGCACACTACTTCCTGTAAAGAAAAGAAAAAAAAAACAATTAGTAACTGTCCTCTCTAAAGAATCCCAGCTGTAAAGTATGGGGCTGTGTTGCTGCAGGAGCAACTGGTGCACTTCACAAAGTAGGAAAGAATATTATGTGGAAATTTTGTGGCAAAATCCAAAAATGTCAGTCAGGAAGTTGAGATTTAAGCACAAGTTGGTCTTCCAAATGGAATATAACCCCTGAACATACAGCCAAAGTGTTTCCAGAGTGGCTTAAACAAAGTAAATGTTTTGTTGTGGCAGTCACAAAACCCTGATCTCAAATCTACGGAGAATTTATCAGCAGATCTGAATATGTGAGTGCGAACGAGGCAACCAAAACTACAGCAAACTGTTGTAAAAAATCTTGTGGAAGAAAAAAATCAGACCAAAAAAAAGTTTGGTCTGATTTAACTTCAGAAAATAAGAAAATTTTGTTTATTTGGTGTATTGAAACTTTCGTATGTGTTCAGTAAATTTCTTAATTTTGTCCAAAAGGAAAAAAAAAAAAAAGTAGTGGTAAATGGAGGATTTGAATGCGAGCTACAAATCTGCCTGGATACAGCTCTACTACCCAGGGGGCGCCATAGCGACAGAGAAACCACGAAAGCAAAGACATGTAAAGAAACAAACACCCCATCTGAACCCGGTCGCCCTGCATTTCAATCTGCCAAAACAAAACAAATCAAAAAAACACAGACAGAAAGATCCACAAACAATCAAGACAGTGAAGCTCGAACAAGGAAGTCAAGATTCTTAAACCGAGAGGCGACGTTCACTGAATAGTCTTAACTTTCTGTTTACAGTCGGATCTACTGTCAAAATGAAACTAAAATGCAAATGGCCTCAAGTGAAAACAAAACTGAGGTAACAATCCTGACGGAATGAGTCACTTTTTATTCAGCACTATTCAAGAAAATCCTTGGACTACTTTATAATATAAAGTCAGAAATTGACATGCGCCAAGTGTTGGCATTTTGTTATTTGTCCTGCGTAGCAAATCCAATATGAGGATGTTTCGTCTGATGATAAATTGCTATTCATCAAAATAAAATCATGCTTTTCTAGGCCAATTCCAGATTTTATTTGACCTACAGATCTATTGTTTTTATCCTACCAACTACAAACACAGCTATTGGAGATGTCTACACAAACAGATAATGAAGGAATAATTTCCCATTTATTCCCCAATCTCCTTTAATTCATGAGTGGATATGTTTCTAACCCATATCAGGGATTCTTAAGACTAAATTAGCAAATTCACAGTATAATAAATAATGACAACAACAAAAAATATTAATTTTACTTGTGTAATGTTTTCAGTTAAAAAATATAATCACTGACAAGAGCAAACATAGTTTATAACCCCTTAAGTGTCATGAGGACACTAGTGTCTTCATTTACCCAGTGACTTGCATTTAAATGTTTTGAGGCAGTTAAAGGGTTAAAGGCAAAGTTGCTCAAACTAAAGACAGAAAAAAAGTTTTGTGAATGAAAAAATATTATTAGTTGTAGATTTAGGTATTACTATATTTGACTGCACTCTTTTCCTTGGCTTAAAAATGTTATTGATTATAAGAGACACGTTTTTGGGGGATTTAGGATAAAAATATTGTGAGCTTTATCAACAACATACAGATGAGTGGCACAACTGGTGAGCTGATGCCAAGCAGCCGAGACCCGAGTCTAAGATGTCACTGAATTGTCACTGCTATCTTAAGAGAGAGCGAGCTTATTTTATTTATTAATAAATAAATAAAGTGTATATTAAAACAAATCTCTTCAATACCTCTATTGTAAGGCTGCACTGTTTGAATAGCTGATGTGGGAGGGGCCCCGAAGACGGGACCACGCTGGATCCTTACCCACTTGCTCCTCTCAGCCGACCAGTCCCTTTAAATCAGTAGCACAGCTACAAACAGGCCTGCTTTATCCCTAACTCATGCTTCAGTCAACTCAAACTGAAGCGTGCTTTGACGTTAAACTGAGAAACACCGAGAAAAGGAAAATACGTGTCATGTTGGTTCTGTTAAACGCAATAAATTGCGGTTGTCACCAGCTGACATGCATGTAGCGGTCGTAACTCACTAGCTGACTAACTAGCCATTAGCACAGTTAACAAAAAAGATCCCATCTGCAGCTACAGCAACTACATAAACTTATTATAAGAAAAGACGGTTAACTACAAGATCACAATCTGGTATCACTTCTAGAATACAAACAGGTTATTGCCCCGATTCTGGGTATATTTTCACCAATATTTCTCCACTTTGGCTAGCTTTGTGTAACCTCTTTTATGCGATGCCCAAACAAGCAAACTTACCCCGTTCATGTCCGAGTTGTTTTTGTGACTCCCTGCTCCCAAAAGATACCCACTCAGAAGCTAGCCTCGGCCCACTCCCACAGGCCGTGTCCTCCTGACACAGCCACACAAATCCACGATGTCCTATTGCACTTCTGTTGGACGGTGAATCGCCAACAGCTCAACCGCTGCAGCCTCCACAGCCCCACTCCGCCATGTTCCTCTTGTGTGGAAATGAATGAGAAGAGTTGGAACGCTGGCGCCCCCTGTCGGTCTTCAGTGGCAGTGCCCTTGTGCTTGGAAAACAGTTTGTTTACAACCTAAACACTACATTTCTACGTGCAAAAACTGTGGTTCTGTTTTCAGAACCATAGTTTTTGTCATAGCTATTTTTTTAAGCACACAATATATATATATTTTTTAACATTTTATTTTTTTAATTCATCTATAAAATACAGGAATTAAAAATGTATGTTATTTGGAAAAGTAAAATTAATACAAAAACACAAATTAAAAGTGAAATTAAATAATGTGAGGAATGTTACTTATTTAATACTGTATTATAATTAGTATAATACAGATACTATATGTATCTATAATTACTAGATACAATAAAAATATAAATTCACACAACCACACCAGTATTATGGAAAATGATTAGTGCCAATGGGAGAAAAAAGAATTCTGACTTTAATCTCAATGCCTGTTTTAATAAAACGGGCATTTAAAACAGTCCTAATTATGATGAGATTATATCTGAATTCTAAGAAATAACGTAATAATTTTTTTCAGTGACTCTAATCCTATCTCATGTGTTTTTCTGTCTGCAATACCAATAAATGTTAAGTTAATAAGTGAAACTTGACTAAAATACCTTTTCATTTCTTGTGTATTATGCTGAAATGCGAAATCCTGTTAAATTTACAGGGAAAATCCCAGGTCTGTACTTTAGCACCATCTAGGGGCAAATTAAGTTACAGCAGTCAGAGCTTTCTAAGATCACAAAACAATTTCCTTGTTTAATTAGATAATTTATTTCACATATTCTACGTTGTGTGGTATAATATGTTGGAAATGTACCAGTGTAACAAATAATATGACTGTAAATCTTTTAAGATTGATTTTTATTTATTTTTTGTTACATTAACATGAATATATGTATATATTCCTCAGTCATGACTAGAGGTTCATTGGTGGTAATTTCATAAATCAGTACAATAATAGCAATTCAATCAATGTAAAATATGTTTAATTTTGTTTTGAAGTCAGTGGGGAAAACTCGCCACACCTTCTTTTCCAAACTCACGGTTTGGGGGGCAAAGGGCACAAAATGCAATTTGACCTGTGCAATTTTTCCACTGTGCTACAGAAAAAAAAACACTCCACAGAGTTAACCATCACATCTTGAAAGCTTAACTGTAGAAGGGGAAATCTCTCATGAAGTCACTGCAAACATGACACTGACTGATGAACTTTGAACTCAGTCATTCACTATATCTTTTATATATATATATATCTTTTATATATATATATATATATATATATATATATATATATATATCTCCTAACATTCAGCAAATCAAAAAAGGAAGGAACGAAAAAGGAAGAGAACGAAGAAGAAGCATCCACCATCGTCACTTCCTATCGGGACCTGTCAGGGTCACGTGACGTGGTATTAGCTCGCTGACTCTGCTATGTTTTTCGTTTGTTTCACTGTTTCAGATATGCGACGTTTCATGCTTTTATCGGTGTATTGTCGTCGAGGGACGCCCCGCGGCCGCTTTAACACCCGTTTTCAACGACCTCCGACGAGCACTTTTGCCCTGAAAACAGCAGCCGTTGGCCTGCACGTCACGTGACCAGCATGCGACGGAGCGTTTGATAAAAAGATGGCGTGAGCTCGAGCAGAGAGGACAAACAAGCACCCGAGCTGCAGAGAGCTGCCGACCGTGAGCCGCAGCTCCCGTATTAAAGTAACGTAAGTGTGTCTTAGCGTGAGAATTTGCTGTTTCTTTCGCCTACACGTTAATTTAAAACAAAGTCTTAGTTGTTGTCACATTTTTACATTCAAGTGATTAACCATGGTTTGTTTCCAGGCTTTTAGTCTCCGTATCCTGGTTGCTAACGTTAGCAAGCAACATTAACAGAGGCATAGTGCGCGTGCGAGAACCGTTAATAACGCTAGAACAACAGGGGCCGTCGGCTCGCTGCTTTAGCCTCCACACTTGGCTTTCCTGAAGCAGGTTAGGAAGGACAAGGCTGACCACTGAGTGAGTTTATATTTTTAACAGACTGGTTGTTAATTTTTGCTAACGTCATTTATCAACAACTGATTAACTTCAGCGGCGCCGCTTTAACGAGCTGCCTGTAAACTTTAGGAGCTGTTCTGTTACAACGTAAGCTTGCATCAAGTATGCTAATGTTTGCTAATTAATAAATGTACACTGAGAAACGGGGAAATAAAGGGTTTCTAACATGTGGACCTGAATCGGTGATCACTGTCAGTAACATTGAGCTGTAATTGTGTGATCTCTGTCAACATTTAACCGCGCAGGACCAAGCATCACGTACGCTTATTTTACTGGCAGGTAGTTAGACCCCCTGTTGCCTGTTTTATCGATGTGAAAATGAATGAATGCATCGAGGATGTTTATTTAGCTTCTGGATAAGAAGCAAGCTAGCATAGGAAAGCTAAGTCACCGTACTCTCCCCAGGCCAGGTTAGCTGGCAATACAAAAGTGAAAGGGAAATGTTCGCGAGAGTATGTTAAGTTGTGTCCTTAAAACTGATCGTTAGTCCCCATAGTATATGAATATATTGTTTTAAACTGCAGTATGGTAGTGTACAAGCAGGAGAGGCGTTAAGGAGATTCTACGTCGAGTCGGTGAGTGCAGGAAGTTGTAGGCAGGGCATTGCAAACACGTGTCTTGTTTTGGGTCACTTTGAAACAACTCGTGTCTCAGACCAACGAGACATTACTGTGATTATAAATATCTTTACTGTATCCCAATCAGGACATTTTAACTATCCTGGGGGCTGTGTTTACAGTTTAAACACTTCATTTTTGTTTCAGCCCGAGATCTGGCTCCTTTAAGAAAGTCATGTTATTAGTCTTACACACTGTAAATACATATGTAATTAACTGCACCATTGCTTTAACTTGTGTGTTTTAAATGCATTCTGCCCCTATGTTCGGATATAAATATAATGTTGTATTAAATTTATTGCCTGTTTGGCACCACATGTTACACATGTGTGTCTGTGGTGTTCACTATAAATCATTCAAAAATATGTGGGCATTTTCTGATGTTTAATCATGAAATGCATTCATTTTACTATATTTAATAATTAGCCAGTTATTAAATTTTTCCATAAATAATACACATTTAATTATTACGTTTGAATTTTTATTTTATTCTAATTTGGTTGTATTATTAATGTTGTAGATATTAGCAGGTTATTTTTATGTTTATTTTTGAACAAATGTTTTACAGTAAAAGTGAACCCAGTGCTTTAGGATTCTGCAGTGTGTATTATAATAAATGCTGACAGTGTTGCAATCAAAGTTTATATTCCACCCTACTTAGTCTATTGTTTAACATTGATTGCTGGTAATATTGCAGGGATTTTTTTATAGCCATAATTTCCTGCAAGTAATTTTCTGGTTGTAGTTTGAATCTAGTAGTTTGTTCCCACTAATGAATCACACCTCATGTCTTTGACCTTCCTCTTGATTTTTACTAAACTCAAAGTACATCATACATTTAGTTTCTGGTGGTGTTCGTACACCGAAAACTGAGAACTGTGACATGTTGCATATTTCTTCACTGTTTGACCTGTAGCAGCAAACGGAGCCAGTCAAGGGAAATTTGGTTGATTCACATCGTTGGTTGATTTCATGCATCTGTTATATATTTCTGATCAATCATTGGAAACGTTAGATTTTTCATTTCTATGGATTTTCTTTATTTATTTTTTGTTTCTATTCTAGATAATGAAAAAGTCAGCGTTGGTTTAAGGTTCTACTTTACTTTGCAGATGGATCCTGGACAGGATTTGCTCCTCGCTGCTTTAAGTGAGAGTGGAATTTGCCCAAATGATCTCGGGCTATTAGATGTGGATTCTCAGGATGTTATGCAGCCTTCTACAGCCCAGCAGGTGAGATGACCCTCAGTTTATTATCAAAAAAGACCCTGGTTTCCTGGTATTTCTGCGGCGTGAACGGCAGTTTTAACCTCTGATCTGCTTTCAGTCCATTTCCATCAATGCTCTGGATGTTGGTGTCGGAGCAGAATCGGTGGAAGTTGTTCGATCTGAGCCTCAAACTGCAGTCCCAGTTGTTACAATCAGAGTAAGCTGAGTTCCTCATTTAATTCTCACCTTAGAAAATAAAAAAAGGGGTTTTACAGAAAAACTCTGACAGTGGTGGCTACCAGAGTTTTCCTTTAAAAATTACATATGTCAAGTAATTAACTCGGCAAAAACAATATGTAAATTAATATACACTGATTGAAATTGCAGCTGAATTACATTAACAATCGGTTAGGTCTACAAAGCTGAAATGTTAATTTTGCATAGCAGAGTTCTACTTAAAAAGTACAGCATGAAGTCATAAAGTGACTTTTATGTTTTGTATTATCTAAAACAACTGACAAAAACTGTATTTTTCCCAGTATTTGGGTGTCATATTGACATAATTTTGTTATGATTATTACAATATTTTTCTGTTTTGTTTTTAACTATACAGATTTGATTATACTTGCATACTGTTGCTGTAAAAACTACGTAGACATTTTGTTTGACAAAAGGTCTCTGTGAATTAAACACCACATTTCTGTTTTCCACTTTACAATATTTTTCTGTTGTGTTTTTTTTTTCCTTTTCTTTTTTTGTAAACTCCACAGCCGTTTATTCCAAAGTTCTGCGGTAGCCAAATCACTAAAAAAATAACAAATAATTCCCTCTGCTTTTTTTGTTTCCAAGCAGCATAAACCTCAGCCATCAACAACCACATTTGTCTTAAATCAACTGAATCAGTTGCCGTCACTAGGGGCCACTGCTACCAAGCAGTCAGTCACCAACCCAATCAAACATACCATAACAGTCACCAAGGTGGTCCATGTTGCCAGTTCAGGACTGCGTGCTTCAGCAACCCCCCCACCCACAAGTGTTCCTCCTTCAGTGTCCACACTAGTGCCTTCCAACAAAGATCAGGTGTGTTTTCAACATGCTACCTTTGTTTTCAATGTCTATTTTCATATTTGAATAAGTTGCTCATAAGGTATTTCTTTGTTTTTGTGCCCAAGCAGATTCAGCTGAAAGACCTCCTTCGGCCCAACAATGTGAAAACCACCATTTTAAAGGGCAACAGTCTTATGGAGCTGATGAAACTTAAACCTCCACCTGACATTGCTCCACCTGTGGCAACGGCTACTGCAACAGGCGCAGGTACTCTGTTTGAAGGGGGAGGGGAAGTAGTCTCTGGATTTAAGTTGTAATTTTTGGATCTTAAATTGCCATTTTTATTGTTAAAAGTTGACAATACTTTCTAAAATCTATAATTTGATTGCTGCTTTATTTCAAGCCATATGATGAATGACAAGAATCATTAAATAACAGGAATCAATTCTACCCTGGTTCACTGATCCAGTCGTAATATTCAGGTATTTTCTGTGTGTTTCAGGTGAAATAAACAATGGAATCAAGAAAGAAGTGTTGGGCAAAGATGCTGCCAGGATCTGGATCAAAGACGACATTAAAATGCAAAACTTTTCAAATACGCTGGTAAGTTTTAATAGGTGCTTCAATATTTCAACGAGAGTGATTTTTGCATTTGAACGTGTGTGTGTGTGTGTGTGTGTGTGTGTGTGTGCGTGTGCAGAAAGCTGCAGGCCTAAAAGAAGAGGATGAACATGAGGAGGAAGAAGAAGAAGAGCTGGGTCACGCAGAGACGTATGCAGAGTACATGCCTATGAAATGTAAGAATATAAAATGTTAAGTCATGTTTTTCTTCCCCTTCAAATTAGGATTCATTATGTTACACAAAGATGAGATGGTCCCATCATTTAATAAAAAAATGCCTTGTCATATTTATCCAGGCACCCTGAACTCTATAAGCAGAACGATTCAGCCAATAATTTTAATGAGAAAAACTTGACAAAATATCCAGATCATGTAACATAATTCCCAAACATTTTAGGTCAAGGTACATTTTATTTAACTTTTTGTGAAACATGAACTGACGACCCTTTGACCTTGTGCGCGCAGTAAAGATCGGGCTGAGGCATCCGGATCCTGTGGTGGAAACCAGCTCTTTGTCCAGCGTCAGCCCTCCAGATGTTTGGTACAGACTGTCCATCCCAGAGGAAGTCATTGATCGGGGCTGCTTGTCGGCACTGCAGCTAGAGGCGATCACATATGCTGCTCAGGTAAGCAGGGTCCATTACATCAGCCAGATCACATAAAAGAGTTTATGACTCCTATAAAAATAATAATAAAAATTTTTACAGTATGTAAAGCAACAGCTGCTTCCATATTCTAAATTCCTGAAACTCAGTATACATTACTGAAACTGTTACACCAAACATTGGATCCAACCTGTATTTTATAGATCTTACGATGTTGTTGTCTCTGGAACTAGCAATGCTATAGCACATTTAGATCAAAAGATTAGATCCGGTCCTTATCACTACAGTAAGGATCATAGGCAATGAGGCATATTGAATCAGTTAAAGCTCTCTCTAACATCTGTGCAACTTTTAGACTGCACAGATGTTGGAGAGAGCTTTGATTTCACACAGCAGGCAAATGTGACTCAAACCTGGCTTTTTTGTTTTTTCTTCTTTTTCCCCCCCCTCCCCATATGCGACCTATATCTGACTTTTTCACCGCAGTCTGGACGGCCCGATTCCGATGTTTTGACTCAAAAAAATTCCAGTCTGTGCTACTAAATCTGATTATTTTCAAAGCGTTTCAGTCAGAGCGACTTTTATGTCATTGATGTGAGAGATGCGCCATAATTCAATGAAAAATCTGCAGAATGTGGAAGGTTTTTTTTATCCAATTAATCTCCAGAACAATTGATTTAGTTGCAGACCCAATTTCAAGTCTGACTAATAATCAATCACTTCCTGAAAAGTCGCCCAACGTAAACGTAATGAGTTCATAAAACTGTGCAATCATTCATAAGAATTATTACATAAATCCTCCCCTTCCTAATGGTTGTTGCTATTCTGAAAAATTCCCACTTCTCTTCCTCATTTTTTCATTTGCTCATTTGTTTTCTGATTGTGCTACAGCAACATGAAACATTCCTACCCAACGGCGACCGAGCTGCCTATTTGATTGGAGACGGAGCCGGTGTGGGGAAAGGCCGGACTATCGCAGGGATCATTTATGAGAACTACCTTCTGGGCAGAAAGAGATCACTTTGGTAAATAACCTGAAAGATTCCTATTTTAATTAATTTCCCTTTGGGGGATCAATAAAGTATTTTTGATTTGAATTGAATTTTAATTTTGTCTTGAAGGACTCCCTCCCTGGAAAAAAAAAAGTTTATTTTAAAACTCCTAATGATTTTGTGTATTTTCTTTCCTAAACATATATTGTGTCCTCTGTTTAGGTTTAGTGTCTCTAATGATTTAAAATATGATGCTGAGAGGGATTTGAGGGACATTGGCGCCAAGAATATCCAGGTCCATTCACTAAACAAGGTAAGATTTTAAATTTATACCCTGAACAATAGCAATTTGAAATGCTGACTTTTATAAATAAAAATAAAAAAAAGACTAAAGGTTTTCTAATTTTTAGTTTAAATACGGCAAAATCTCCTCCAAACACAATGGGAGTGTGAAGAAAGGGGTGATCTTCGCCACCTACTCGTCCTTGATAGGAGAGAGCCAGTCAGGAGGGAAGTACAAGACCAGATTCCAACAGCTTCTCCACTGGTGTGGGGAAGACTTTGATGGAGTCGTATCCTTCCTCACATTCATTACAGCATTTGAAAATACTGTTTAAAACATATGGCTATCCATGTGAATAACTGGGGTATTTAAATCAACATTAAAAAAAGGTGACTTTCTTTAACAGGTTGTCTGTAGATTGTGTTTGATGAATGTCACAAAGCTAAAAACGTTTGTCCCATCGGCTCCTCCAAGCCGACTAAGACCGGCCTCGCCGTTTTGGAGCTGCAGAACAAACTTCCCAAAGCTCGGGTTGTGTATGCCAGCGCTACCGGTTCGTGGACAAAATCAAATGGTTTGCCAACCAAACTCGTGAATTTCTGCAGAAATTAAATACTAACAAACCATTTTTCATTTCCACGCATCATCCAGGAGCCTCTGAGCCACGAAACATGGCATACATGAACCGGCTGGGAATATGGGGTCATAAAACGCCGTTTAGAGAGTTTGGCAACTTTATCCAAGCAGTTGAACGCAGGTAGGAGTTTTTTATTTAAAGATGTTTTCCATTTGAAAGGTCTGCTAAACGCCTAAACCTGCACTTTGTTTCTTTACTTCCAGAGGTGTTGGTGCCATGGAAATAGTTGCTATGGACATGAAACTCAGAGGGATGTACATCGCTAGACAGTTGAGTTTTACAGGCGTGACTTTCAAGATTGAAGAAGTCCCTCTAACTCAGCAGTACGTCAAAATGTACAACAAGTCTGTGAGGCTGGTAAGTAAAACAAATCATTTGAATTGAGGATGCAAGTTATCAATGAATGAGTTAATCTAGAGTTGATTGATCTAATCAATCGACTAACAATTAACAAGCTTCCATTTCCATAAAAACCTTTGTTTTCTCTTCCATCAAGAAGATTGACTGCCTTTCCATATCATAAAGGGCTACATTTTTCATAATATGTTGAATTAAAAAAATAAAACAATTAGATTTTAACATAATTTTGTCAGCTGTATCAAATACTGATTAAATAAACAGAAAAACACGGCTCTCATAATTTATAAATGTGTTTAAGTTTAATAATGTAACACAAGAATCTGGTTGCTGAATAGAAAAATAAAAGATAAAAAGAATAAAATATGTGAAACGGAGATATTCATGCCTAAGGACAGCTGAAACTTGGCTCCATGAAGTGCATTAACTCATGACAACCATCAGCTGTTCCTATTTTCATCATTTTTATTTATTTTTCCATGTTATCTTCTCCACTTTTCTGTCGTTACATCCTCACCTTCGTAGCAAATCAGTCGTTCTTTTACTGAGACGTTGACGTTTATCTTGTAGCTCTGCTGAATCAGCACCATTTAGGTGAAACTTAAGTTCTTTAAGTTAAAGAGCTTGCAGAGTGTTTATATTTGAAATTAAAATCTGATAAAATGCATTTTGCATATCTGTTTGGACTGTTTTGTTTGTCTTTCTCCTTCTGGTATGGCTTCACCTTCTTTGGCCCGGTCCCAATACTCATATTCCCGGCCTCATTCCGCCCTCGTGTCCTTCAAATGCGCGTTCATGTTGACAGGTTTGAGTGCATAGTGTGTCCCACATTCTCCACATGCGCCCTTCACCCCGACTATTTTGGGTCCTATTTCCACCCTTACACCGAGTCCGCATCCAGGTGGACTTTGGCCAAGTGTATTACCCATAATTCATTGCTCCATGTGACGTTTTGAGTTAAAAGGCGATTTATGACAATGTTTTGTTGTTTTTTTCCCGTCTTTGTAGAAAATTCAAAGAAAATGGCATGACAAGGCACACCTTAGTAATATAAAACGTTTGATATGATAAAATGAGCAGAAAAAAAATAAATAAAAAATAGTCACAAACTGTAAATGTATTGTCTTAAAATCTCAGTCACAAAACGCACAGGAATTGATATTTATTTTTTAATTTCTTTTGCAGAAAGTCATTACAGGGAAAGCTTCACATATAATTACAAAATGAATATCTAAAGTTTTTGTGGGAGTGGAATAGAATTCCTTATTTTCTTTAGTGATGTCATCATGATTTTTAAACGAATGTTTTCTTCTCAGACTAGAGGGGAAGAAAACTGATATCAAAGTTCCTGATGAATTTTTTTGCAACATTTTCGGTCTATAAAGTCACAACATTCATAGTGTCTTTTAAAAATGACATTTTAATTCTGTTAGCCTTTTTATTTTTCACAGTGTAGCATCAGGCCTTTTTCTCTTTTTTTTTTTTTTTTACATGCATTTGTCTTTAACTTGATCTTTTTTTTTATTAGTTCCCCTTTATGCCAAACTAACTTTAGCTGCATAACTGCATAAGAGATGGTTTTATGAGCAAAAGAATCATGTCAAATCACATACTGTTAAATTGAATGTTAGTACATTTTAATGTATATTTTTTTTGTCATCTTGGAAATAGGGCAAAGTTCACAGAAAAAACTGTTGCAAAAAATAGAATAAAATCAGTTTTCAAAATTAAAGTATTGAAATAATTTTTGTTTCACTTTACTGAACATGTGTGATTACATTGAATTTACTGTATCCATTAAGTCATAATAAAACACATTTCAGCCAAATATCTCCAGCAATGACTTAGGAAAGCAAAAATACCTTAACTATACATTTAGAATATTTGTTTGTGTTGTACTTGACTAAACAGTGTCCAGTGCCGCCATTTTGGATGTCGAAGTTACGACATGGGGGCGTTCTGTCCCAATTCTCACATTTTTGCACGCTTGTACCCCTACGCACTCAAACCTCTATGTGCACTTTGACTGAATCCAGACTTCAGAGGGGTGCAGAGTGCCCAGTGAGCATCAGGACCGGGCCTTTGTTTCTATATCAACTGGCTCCACTCCAACACGAACAGTGACCCCATCTACTGGATGGAGGCCAAACTACAACCCTAAAAGACAGACTAAGCAGACATCATTAATCATTTGCAACTAATTTTTTACCTTTTTTTTTAATTTGGTTTTCCTTAACATAGCTAAACTTACATGAACAAAAATTACAATTAAATAAAAAAGGAGCGTTGACGTAATATGTAAATAACTCAAAGTACAATACAAATTTCTACATAGTTCCAAATTCTGGACAGTTTATCACAAGAATTTTTTTTCCATTTAACCCAAATCTTTCCAAATTTTGCAAAGTGCAATCTACCTAATAAAGTCATTCTTCCCATCCTATATAAACCACATATGATCTGGTGCCAGTCATCCAGAGATGGAACCTTTATACCTTACCGTTTATTTGTGCTAGCTATTCGGGCCGCTAAGCTTAAAACACCAAATAAGCTTTGGTGTTTTTTGTACTTAGACTTTTGAGTCTAAGTACAAGAATCCAAATAAAAACTCACCCTTCGATTGGAACTAATTTTAATTTAATAAACCATTTATCTATAATTAACTAAGCCAATTGTTTGAATCCATAATTTGAAGCACTTTGCATTAATTTGCCACATGCAACAAAGGTGTACAAACTGAATCCTTTTCTCCGTGCATCACAGTGGGTTAGCGCACGTGAGAAGTTCCAACAGGCCGCCAATCTGATGGAAGCAGAGCAGCGCATGAAGAAGTCCATGTGGGGTCAGTTCTGGTCCGCCCATCAGAGGTTCTTCAAATATCTCTGCATTGCCTCCAAAGTCCGCCGGGTGGTCCAGTTAGCCAGAGAGGAAGTTCAGAACGGAAAGGTAAAATCACCTGGGGAACATGCAGCCTCTACAGTTATTTTTTTTCGTTAAAGGAAATAGGAGAAATTAATTGGTTTTCATTAAAAATGAATTGTTATCCTCTGTGTTTAAGCATGTGAGCTGTTGTTTTCTCTGCAGTGTGTGGTGATTGGTCTGCAGTCCACTGGTGAGGCGAGAACACTGGAAGCCTTGGAGGAAGGAGGAGGAGAGCTCAACGACTTTGTGTCAACAGCAAAGTGAGGACAAAGGAAAACTTTCTGAGAAAAATGTTAATGTAATATTGTGGCTTCAATGCCTAACTTTTCTTTATTATTATTATTATTATTATTATTATTATTATTGCAGAGGTGTGCTGCAGTCCCTGATAGAGAAGCACTTCCCAGCTCCAGACAGACAGAAGCTTTACAGCCTTCTAGGCATCGACCTCTCTGCAAAAAAAACTCCCTCTCCTGCTGAGAATGCAGCACAGCTGGAACAAAAGGGAAAGAAGAGGAAAGGTAGCACAAATAAAATGCAATAAATCCAAGAATAGGACACATGAGAATTTGTTCTTACATATTTGTACTTATTGTAAAGCCTTTATTTAACCAGATAAATATCCATTGTGATCTCTTTGACAAGCATTTAGACTCGAGTCCACGACTTGGTCTGGCCAAGAAAGACAGCAGCACACATCATAAGAGATGTGACAAATGCATAGGAATGACAAAAGTAGATGTCAGAAAAATATAAAAATGCATAAAGAAACAAACATGATTTGTTTCTGTAGTATGAACCAACCTTCAACCTTAATTTGGAGATTAAATGTTTCACATGAAGTTTACAAGAAAGCTCATCAATAATAATAATCTCGGGTACTTGTAACTGGTGAGCCTTTCAGACTTTACCTTGGGCAGTCAGTTCTTACTAGAGGGGTAGTCTAAGAGGGAACAGGAATATTTGGAGAACAAAAGCATTTTTTTTTTTTTTGATTTTTTCATCATTTAAAATCGGGTTGTTGCTCAAGACGAACCTGAACCAAATACAGCCTGTTTAAATTTACATAACTGAACAATTGAATGAGAACCATAGTAAATAACACAATCATCTGTGTAAAAGCAGTTGACAGATTATTACATAGCACAGTAAGGTAAATTATGAACAAAATAGGCCCTAATACAAAGCCTTTTTTTGTGTACCGATCGTGTCGTAAGTGTCCAAACCAGCAAGCTGCTTGTTTGGGAATTACTGCAGAATGACTGACTGTCATTCACTGTCGCTCCAGGTTCAGAGGCTAAAAAACAGCCTAAAAAGAAGCCTCGCAAGCATGGGGGCCTGTCCGGTACGAGTTCAGAGGAGAGCGAGTCCGAGGAATCGGACCGAGAGTCTGGGAAAGACAGCGACGACAGCTTCAAGTCTGTCAGCTCAGGAGACGAAGACGATGATTTCAATCCATTCAGAGACGAGTCTGATGAAGATGAGGAGGACGGTGAGTTCAGGAAGAGTTTAAGAACATCAGTACGACGATCGTCTTCGCCGTTGGCTTACTTCTGCTGACGGCCCATACGATTTATTTATTTGATTACTTTTCTTCTTTATATTTGTCGTGAGACAGGTCTTAAATCCCTTTCATAATGGCCTTAAAAAGTCTTAAATTTGAGTTGATGAAACCTTGAGTTAAACTAAGACTGCCACCCCATTTTTTCAGATCCTTGGCTAATCAGAAAAGAGCCAAAGAAAGGGAAGAAGGAGAAGAAGAAGAAAAGGAGGAAGAGTATTGATCCGGACTCGATTCAAAGTGCCTTGTTAGCCTCGGGGCTGGGCTCCACCAGGCCCGGTTTCACCGCCTCAGTGAACCCCCCCCTCACTCCTGCTGCCGGTGAGCATGCTGCCTCGTACACAGCAAAGTCTTAATCCCGCAAAAAAGTCTTCTGGAAATAAACGTTTTCCTGATTTCGTTTTAAGTCAAGACAGAGAGCCAGGAAAGCTGCCTAACGAGTCAGGACTCAGTGGAACTTGCCCAGAAAATGAAGAAACAGCTGCTAGAACAACTGGAGGGATTGGCAGAAGATCTGCCTCCCAACACTCTGGATGAGCTGATCGACGAGCTGGGAGGGCCGGAAAACGTGGCGGAGGTAACGGCCTTTTACAGCCACACTCCGCTTTGGTTCTGCTGTTTTAACTGAGCCGTTGTTCATAAAGCGACATAATTGTTCTCTGCTTCAGATGACCGGTCGTAAAGGTCGCGTGGTCAGTAACGACGACGGCAGTATCACCTACGAGTCCCGCTCTGAACTGGACGTCCCCGTAGAAATCCTCAACCTGACTGAGAAACAGAGGTTCATGGATGGAGAAAAGGTGAGGCAGTCGTCATTCTGGAACCTACAGATGCTTCCTACAGATGTGGGCTTTTTAAACATTATTTTTTAGCTTGTCTGCTCATATAATTATCAAACAAAGAGTCTTATTTGCTCAATATTTACATGCTAACAATTTAAGGACTTTTTTGTTCCTCTTAAAGCTGGAGGTTCATTTGAGCATTGTGCATTGATGTAAACTTTTCTTTGTTCAAGGAAATGACTAAAACTGAACTACTGGCTTCAGGGTGAAGCTGTTTCTTAGGAAGGATAATGTTTAGTCATTTGAGCTGCAAATCATTTGAATTTGAACGATTCCAGTTCTGATTCCCCATTTCGATTCCGGTTCCAAATGATTCTCGATTGCTAATCTATTTAGAGACGAGGCCAAAAAGGCTTTAAATGAGCAACAGATTACCAGATGTTTCTGGATGAAATATTCTTAATTCATCTCAATCCTACTAGGTTTCTATGAAATTTACAAGAACTTTTTTTCCACATAACTGGATAATTATCCATTATATTATCTTGAATATAAATGTTATGGATCTTCTTTTCACAGGAATACACTTTTGCAAGAGAGCATTATTTCCAAAAAGCTGATGAAAGTACATTTACACCAGTGGTCTCAACAACTGAATAATTTCCACTTATGACATTTTTTGACATTAATTCAAACACTCTCCAGACGAGATGTTTTGCATTAACTCTCTTTGTTACTTGGACTGATTATTTACAAACGTAGAGGACAGGACTCTGGTCTGTTACTTTGGGTCAAACTTGGTTCTCTTTTGTTCTGTGTTGTTATATATTAGAACAGGACAGTAAAATGAGTTTCCATTTTCACCAGATGAATTGATGAAAAGACAAATATCAGCGCTCTGTTTCGATAGCACTTAGGTCTGAAGTATTATGTTCCAAATAGCCAAATTTAAGATTCACAAACCTGTTCATCTAGCTCAGTTAAATGCCAGCTGCTATGAACTTTATCCTTAATCAATATTAATACAGTTAATAATGACCAAGAGATTAATAATGACCAAGATTCTTCAGCAAATTGAGATAAATACCACCGCTCTGGTTACTTTTATTTTCTAACTTCTTGTAATGAGGGCCAAAATCATTAAGTTGAAAGTATTTGGAGATGCCACAAAAGATATTTAAAAACCAAATTTGCAGCTTTTGTATTTGCTCAACAATAAAGCAAAACTGTAAATAATTTTCGCATCTGCAATAATTTAAATAATTGTAGATACAAAAAAACACAAAAAATTTTTTGCATCATTTCTTTATAAGCCAGGCCGACAGTTTCTGGCATTTTGGGGTTGACTGTTTTTCTGATTTGGTCTGGATGCTTAACGTTTGAGTAAAAGCGGAGACAAATGCAGAAACGTCTTCAGTAATACAAATCTATTCCTCGTACCTTGTTTTTTTTTTTTTTCTTTGTGGAAGATATTATGTGTTAAAAAAACATCTTGCTCCACATTGGTTCTGGTGACAGATGGAAGAAAACATTTTTACAGCATGATTCACAAAACGACACAAAGTTGCAAATGTCTTCTACGCATAAAGTTACAAAAAAAAAAAAGTTTCAACTGGAAGAACGTCGTGGCATTTGGGAAAATGAGTTCAAGACATTATTTGAAGGTTATGTAAAACATTTGACTTCATTATGTGTTGTAAAAGTAGTGAAGTAACATGTCAGCCATTTTGTTGTCCACCAGAACATAGCCATCATCTCGGAAGCGGCCAGCTCCGGTATTTCCCTGCAAGCCGATCGGCGTGTGAAGAACCAGAGGAGGAGAGTCCACATGACCCTGGAGCTGCCGTGGAGCGCAGACAGAGCCATACAGCAGTTTGGTGATTACATATTTCAACCTTTCTTTTACCTACAACATCTGATAGTTCTGTTGCATTAATAAAAAAATAAAACAAAGGTATACATAAAATTGACTGAAATGGTTTTTCTACCGCAGGGCGAACACACAGATCAAACCAGGTCACGGCTCCAGAGTATGTCTTTCTCATATCAGAACTGGCAGGAGAGCAAAGATTTGCATCCATTGTTGCCAAAAGACTGGAAAGCCTGGTAGGCGCATTCATATGTTTATAACTTATATAAATGTGGTTAAAATGTATGCAAATAAAAATCAACATGACTTGATTCTTTCTGTCAGGGGGCTCTCACTCACGGAGACCGACGGGCGACAGAAACTAGAGATCTGAGCAGGTTCAACTTTGACAACAAGGTAACGGCGGTGTTATAAGAGGAGGTGTTTTGGGCTTTGTTTGAGCCGCTCTGACTCGTCGCGTTTTCGCTGCAGTATGGCAGAAACGCTCTGGAAATCGTGATGAAGTCGATAGTAAAGCTCGACGCTCCGCTGGTGCCGCCGCCCTCAGACTTCAAAGGGGATTTCTTCAGAGGTACAAGTCACAAGTTGGATTTTCTTTATTTCACGCTTTAAAAACCATTAGTCTCCCTCCCCCTCCCCTTCCCTCACTGAATAACAATAATAATATCATCTCTGTTCTGTAGAGATTCAGAGTGGGTTGATAGGTGTGGGCCTCATAAATGTGGAGGACAGATCTGGAGTGCTTACACTGGATAAAGGTGATTTTGAAATTGTAAATTAATCCCTCATCCAAAACAATGCCAACAACAAAAAAGAGCAAAATGAAAACAAACACTTTCCATTGCAGACTACAACAACATAGGGAAATTCCTGAACCGGATATTGGGCATGGAGGTCCAGCAGCAAAATGCCTTGTTCCAGTATTTCTCTGACACTCTGGCAGCAGTGATCCAGGAAGCCAAGAAGAATGGCAGATATGACATGGGCATTCTGGGTAAGTGGTCATATGGTTTCGCAACCCTGGTAACGGCAACCTAGTTTGTTCCCTAAGCTGCTGTGGGACAGTGAATTTAAGTTGTATCATGACGGGTTTTTTATCGCGATAACAATACAAGTGGTAGGAACTATTTATCACATTTTTAATTTATTTTCTTTAGGTAACTATATGTTATAGATAAACAGAAATGCTGCTTTTGAAAAACATTCCCATTTGATATGTGGTTCTTAAGCACACTAGTCGCATAAATAAGCATGATTTGTATCAATAAGCTGCACACTGTTGCTGTATTTTAAAATTTATTGATATTTATTGATGCTTTCATTGAACAAACAGTGGAAAAAAATGGTAAAACTATCAGTCCGGACAGTTTTGAGTGGGTTTTAAACATCAATCAAAATTCTTAGTTCTTAAGAAAACAATTGCGGTAAATGAGAAACAATATAATAAATACCCCAATCCTACTGCGTGCATTTATCAGCTTTGTTTAATATAAAAAAATGTTCAAATTAAATGACAATAATTTGAACAGGTTATTTTTTTTCCCTAGGTTAATTAACAAAATGAACAACTTTAAAAACATTCTAAAATGAAAACATCTAATCCAAGTCCAATTATCTTAAACTAGGAGAAATCTGCTCCAAGTTCAAACCCAAGGAAGTGCATTAGAAATGTCAAATCAGAGGATTTTTACTTGCATTTGGCTTGTGTGTGTGTGTGCGTGTGTGTGCGCGCGCGCGTGTGTGTGTGTGTACATAGCATGTTTTCCCTTGATGATCACAACCCGTTTGATCTCAAATATCTCCAACATTCTCCCCTGCGTATGTTAGATCTCGGCTCGGGTGACGAGAAGGTGAAGAAGGCGGACTGTCGAAAGTTTCTGACGCCAGGCTACACTACATCAGGACACGTAGAACTCTACACCGTAAGTCCTGCTCTATTTATGATATAAAAATCAGATCACAGAGAGATGAAACGTCAGCTGACGTTCTGTTCATGTTTCACCTCACAGGTCGGCGTGGAAAGAGGAATGTCTTGGGAAGAAGCGACACACGCCTGGGCAGAGCAGAACGGCCCAGACGATGGCTTCTATGTCCAGGTAGGAAATTATGAGACAGGCTGTTAGTTAAAAAAAAAATTGCTATAAATATGAATCCTCTTATATGAGAAGTTTCAAAGGGAAGATTTGAAAGTGAGTTTTTCTGCATTATTAAACTATCTTGACTGCATTTGGGTCACATTTATCAAGTCTTTCTAATTATTTTTACTGTAGATGTTTTAAAGATTACAGAAATATTTAAAAGTCTACATTGCATTGTTAAAATGGAAAAATGATGCATAGTTAATCTAGAAATTGTCAAAGTTTTGAAGACTCCATCATGCCTACTCCACTTGTTTTATCAATCAGTTCAAACTGCTGTACATCACAAAAATACAAAGTCATAAAAGGCATGGTGAACAACTAAGAAAACCAGGAACAATCATTACATTGTTATGAGTGCCATCATTAATGGACATCAAAATATTGGTAAGTGTTCATTTATTATGGTTCCAAAGCAGCTCTGAACAGGCTGGGTTTTTACCTTGATTTAAAGGAACTCGGTGTTTCAGCTGTTTTGCACTTTTTGTTTCTGGAGGATGATTATGTTGTGTACTTGTATTTTCTTGAGCCAAAAGTTGTCGCACACAGCATACTGACAGAAGAGCTAACTCTGTATCTCACTCAGCAGCAACAGTGTGTGTTTGGTAAATAGACAATCTGTGCTAAAGGTCCTTGAAATAAAGTAGAGTAAATAATACCGTAAATGAGAATTCACATAGAGAATGGTAGAAAATGAGATTTATTTTTTGCATTACTTATATTATGAATCCAATGGGGGTTTATTTTATTATTTTTGTTTTTATGAAGAATAAATTGATTTGCTTACATTCAGCTTTTGAAATCTTGCAGGATTTCTGGACTTTTTCATAATTATTGACAGTTTTCCATTTATAATCTGAAACATTTTTTATCCTTGATTCTGCTCCATGTTTGTGCTTGAATTTAGAGGTTGGTTTTAAGGACTTTTTACGTAAGTGAATAATAAACATCAGCATTGTCTAGTCTAAAATAATCTTTTTATCAATCAAGACATTTTTTGGAGTCACTTCAACTTTTCTGACGTATTCTTTTAGGGGTTTTTTTTTATTGCTTGCTCGACACATTTATTATTCTTTTTTTGTTGTACTTTTGTCACATTTAGTTCAGCTGTGGCTCAGTGGGAAGATCAGTCAACTTGAAATTGACGGGTTGAGTTAGATTCCAGCCTCCTTAATTAATATCATTGTGCCCTTGGGCAAGACACTCCCACCCTAAGTCACTTATAGCTCTTTAAGGCAACTGGGTGAATAAAATTCATAGTGACAGTGTGGTATGACAAAAAAAAACCCCTGCAGTTTAACTCAAGTCCAATGATAATGTAATCCAGATTTTCTCCCAAAGATTGTACCTTTTCTTTTTTTTTTTCTTCATATTTGTCAGTGATATTGCTAAGCCAGGATTCCATTATTCCCTTCTTTTTCTGTGCATGATTTCAGATGAGAAATAACAGGAAAACAGCCATCCTGGTGAAGGAAGTGAACACTAAGAAGAGGCTGTTCCTGGTCTACAGGCCAAACACTGGCAGACAAGTCAAACTGGAAACATACGCCGACATCAAAAAGAAGTTTAAGAAGGTTTGGCTTCTGTTTGAAATCATGGAAACATTAAATATTTTATGAATCCTGGTAACAGTTTTTTTATTTTTGTCTCTTCTATTAGGTTCTGTCAGAAGATGCCAAGCAGCACTGGACTGACCAGTACCAGTCATCAGCAAAAATATGCTCTCATGCGTACTGGTGTGTACACTTTACACACTTATCTTTCACTAGCAGCGTCTCAAACTCACAAGTTAAGAAACGACTTCCTTAATCTGCTGTTTGAATCTGCCTTTAGGCGTGGCAACTGCAAGAAAGCCTCAGTTGGTCTGCTGTGTGAAATCGGGCTGCGCTGCAGGACGTACTACGTTCTGTGTGGCTCTGTGCTCAGCGTGTGGAACGAACTGGAAGAAGTTCTTTCTCCAGTCAGCGGAAGCAACGTGAAGGTGCAGATTGTCCGCCTGCGCACTGAAGACGGTCAGAGGATAGTTGGTAAGCTGACCTGCTTTCCCAACTTCAATTGGGAAAGACTCTGAAGAATTTGCTTTCTCCCCAGAAAACCCACGTTTTTTATTATGACAAAAATTTTAGAGCTGCAACTAACGATTATTTTAGTAATCGATTATTCTGATGATTAACCAGTTAATCGGATAAAAGAAAAATTGGCACGTCATGCAGATTTTACACTTAACCACGTAACCTTATTTTATACAACATTAGAAATAAATTCTTCAGTTCCTTTTTTAAATAAGAAAACAAACATTTAATTACATGGCATTCTCTTGGTGTACGCTTGATTTAAAAAAAAAAATACTGCAAACATCAACACTACACTGCTTAAAGCAATACAGTGTAGTGTTTTATTTTCTTAATTAACCGATTAATAACTCTTTACAGGACTTAAACCAGGGGAGGCTAAAAGTGCCACTTGAAGAGTTTTGGGTTCGACATTTTTACAGACAAGGAAGGGTTTATTTTTTAAAACACAAAATTTATATTTTTGTACAGTTTTTGATTAATTACTGCTCTGAATATGTTGTTCTTTCAATCAATGGTGTTTTTTTAGTCTGTGTATTCCAGTTAACAATTAATCAATTACTAAATTGTTTTATTCTTATTTTAATCATTGATTAATAACGATTAATCAATTGTTTGAATAATTGATTAATCTGATATTTTAATAATTGATTAATCACTATTAATTGACCATTTTTGTAATCTTTATATTAAGAATCAATTGTGATTCATTGGATATGTTAAGAATTGATTAATTGTGATTAGTCAGTTATTTTAATAAGTAATAATTCCTCCTCCTCTCTTAGGGTTGATCATTCCAGCGAACTGCGTCTCTCCATTGATCAACAAGCTCTCGACCTCAGACCAGAGCCAGCAGCTGGCTGTGCAGGAGCAGCAGAAGAGGCAGCTGCTCCACCCTCAAAGTCTTACTCATGTGCTCAACACATAATGAGGTGGTTTGAGCCCAGACTCCGCCCTGACTCTACGGTCCACTCAGGAGGCCTCCGGCTCCGGCCGTGTCTCGGTGCGCTGCATGCTTCAGGGCTGCGCCTCTCACTGCTCCACCATTGTCCCCTGAGGGCCCGAAGGCTGGCTGTGCCGACTGTTGGGACGTAAAACGGCAGTCAGTTGTTCTCCCAACCTGTTGACGCTGTTGTGTTGTACTCTGATATTCAGAGTGAGGTTAGTGATCCGGTCCAGACACGCCGTGAAAACTCCAGTCTGTTCTGTTCAAATTGGGCACTCAGCAAAAAACACCCAAACTTCCCGGGTCCAGGCTAAAGATGAATGAAACCAAACCACTATACCTCTGAAAGTGAGAGGATTCGTTTCTACGGCCGACTGATATTCAACCATCGTCTGGATAGTTAACAAAAACCCCTTAAAGAAGCAGAGGGATATTATTTCTGACCATTATTTGCCATTTGATTCAGGTCATCTCATTGGGACGCATTTCTTTCCTGCTATAATCCTCACAATCACAAGGAGACCAAAACTACATTATGGTGAGGGTCAGCTTGCATTTCACATAGACCAATTTGTTTTTCTGTTTTCTGCAAACGGGTCTCAACTACTTCAGCAAGCTCTGTAGATTTGTTTTTATTTTGGAATTCATAACTTTTTCCTAGAAAAAACACATTTAGTAAAACAAAGTCAGCTGTCGAACACATCCATACTGCGTTAGGAAGGACAGCGTTAGTATTTACATGAACCTCGTGTTAGTTCTTTTTCCTCCTTTAGCAAAGGGAGAAAATCATAAAGTCGTTACTGAAACAGGAAGTTCAGTGAGTTTTTAGTTGAATTCAGTGTCTGAGTTTCATTCTTCATTTTTTGTAAGCAGTATGAAGAAGTGAAATAAATGGTTTGAGATCTATATATATCATTTAGTGTTAAGTGGTATACATGTAACTTTTTTAAAGGCATTTCTTCCCCTGCATTTTTCTTTTTAAATATTGCCATTCATTTATTAAAAGATAATAGTAATATCTGGGGTCCAGAATGCAGTTTCTATTCTTTGACAAATAAGTTACTTAACATCTATCTTTACATTACTTCTAATCAGTTATTAAATGTCATTTATTTTGCTTTATTTGCTGTTCCAAATATTTTGCTACGCTGTGTGAAGCAAAGGTGAGGAAATAAGTAAATATAGTCAGCCAAGGGATTCTTAAAAATATGAAGAGACCCAGTCATTAAACATTGTTTTGCTTTTTGCAAATAAACAGCTCAGGGGTTTATCTGTTTCAAAAATAGTGTATGTGAAATGCCTGACCAGATTTTTTTATTTACCATTTTTCAGTGATCTTTAACTGGATTTTGTGACGCCGTATTAGGACTGTTATAGATGAAAATAAATAAATTTCCACAAAAAAACTGGGGGCTTGTTTCTTATAGAAAATTTCTGAAAATTTCAACAGTTTTGAGAAAATGCTAGATTTTCAGAATTTTTCTGTTTTAAAAAGTCCTTAAATTTGAGTTTGAAGTCAAATTTTTTACTTTTGAAGCTCAGCAAATGTTCAAAAGTCAAAAAATTGCAACTTTTGAAATTCAGACATTTCTGGGGGGTCGGAGGGGTTTCCTAGAAAATTTCTAAGATCAATCTCAAAATGTAAGTTTTTTTTTTTTCTTCTTTTTTGCAGAAATATACTCCTTTTATCTCCATCTACAATGGCCCTCTCACAGCGTCACAATATCTGAAGCTTCTCTTTTCGTTGTGCATATTTCCCCCCCACCTCTCCGCTTCCCAAACCCATCCCCTCAAGTCCGGTTCACATCTAATCCCGTTTCTGTGGACTTGCGCGCCTCTTGTGAACCTTTTGGGTTTTGTATTATATTCTACATCATCTGCACTAAATGGGACAGAACACACCGTCTGGGTGCATGAGCTTTACTGAAACTGAAGAATAAAAAGCCAGGATGTGTTTGTTTTTTTTGTTTTTTTTGTTAATGGAGGAATGCATCCTGACCTTCTCGATTAGACACAGCTCCATTCACAAAGTCTGCCTCCTCTCCTGACTGACGACGCGTTTGGAAAATGCTTTGTATTATTTGTACAGTTTGGAAACCTTCATGCAGCACATCTCTTTGGACACCAGGGGAAGGTACTGCTTCTGTGTTTAAACTTGAATGTGCACCTTGTAAGCCAGCACCCCATGTTTTGACTCCTGGGGTGTTGTGTGTGTGTGTATGTGTGTATATAAGAGGCTGAGTAATTTGTTTGTTTGAATGCCACTAGATCCTTCTAACTTTAAAACCCTTGAACTTTTTTTCTTTTCTTCCTGTTCATTGCACGAGTTGCACTACTGACATACAGAAATTCAACATTGCGTGTACATGCATCTTCAATAAAAGCTTGGTATACTTCTATCTCGTTTAATTTTTTACGATCACAACATATTAGCTTTTATATTTTATTGTCATTTGTTTGAATGTTCTATGAAAGTATTCACACTCTGGGTTTTTTTTTTTTTTACTAAAAACCCCCCAGAGTATTTGTATTTTAATAAAATTCTACTGTATGCTGGCATTTAGCTAGGAGATTAAATCACACAGGTTGATCAAGTAGCCATAAATGTCATTGGTTACTTTTGATTTTAAGGTTAATTAGGTACTATTTAAAAACAAATTTCAAAAAGTTCTTAAACTCCTGCATCGTCGTCCTCCTACTTCTCTATCATTCACTGCTTTGTGTTGGTCTGCCACATAAAATCCTAGAGGAATCTGAATTTTGTGACCTTCTCAAAGCAAAAAGCAGGGGGAAAAAATCTGTGGGTGTGAATAGTTTAAGGCTTAATTTACAAAAGTATGTTTTCTTAAGTTTCCTTTACAAATGTTGCATTTTTGTGAGCATTTGCTGTCCTAGATTATTTATTGGATCATCTTAATACTTAATCTAAACATAAACAAAGCCCTGCAAAGTAGAGAATGGCTGCATTCAGTTAAAATCTTTATATGTACTCCAGAACTAGTGAATTAGTCTTACCTCAGAATGTCATATTAATTAAATTAATAGAGAACAATGAAAGCCAAAGCTTAAATCATTCAGCTCTTTTATGAATTCCAGTGACATTTAGGTGTTTATTATTTTGGCAACTTCTATACTTTAACAAAAAAAAAAAAAAAACGCTTAAACTAGTTTGAAATAGATTTGCAGAATAGGAATCCCGTCTGGGTTCTGGGGTCCTGACTCGAGGGGTCAGACATTGTGACCAACCATGTGGCCTCCAGGGACTCCTGGGAAATAAAGAGCCCTGTAAAGACTCCATTATTTCACATGGAAGACGGCCACATGTCTCCTGAATCCACTGATGAGTGAATCGGTGAAGCCATGGATACTCCTCCACAAACAAAGTCAGGTATCACTACTTTCATTCCCTTTTTTTTCTTTCATACTTGTGTGTGTGTGTGTGTATATATATATATATATATATATATATATATATATATATATATATATAGTTGCTTGAATTTAAAGTCTAAACTATTTCGTTATATTTACATCAAGCCGCATGTTTTGCGTTGAAAGCGCGCTTTTCTGTTGTAAAAAATGCAAATGTAACGTTTCAAAAACATTTTTCCCGTCTTAATTACTCCACAGCTAGATCCTGATTAAAGTCCTCCAAAAGTGTGGGACTGGAGTTAACTTTATGATCAATGTTGTTAAATGTCAGAAAGGAGGAAAAAAAAAAAAAAAACGCGTGCTCGGCTGCGTGCGAATTTCTCGCCTTCATGGTGGAAATCCCGTTTTTAAGTCGTTTTCTTGATAAAGCCGCATTGGATGGCGGCAGTGTTAGAAAGCGCTGTGGGTGTCAATATAAAGTGACGGCCATATTTGCCGGTGCCGCTGTTGTAAACAAAAAGTGAGAGACAGACGCTTCACTGAATTTCGGGTCATTTTTATTTCTTTAATTTACAATGTCTTTGGGAATGTCTTACAAACCCAATGTCCATCAGCACATTCCGGGAACTTCTGGGAACCAGGGTAAGGAGAAAATGTGGGAGAAAATCAAAGTATCCGCTTGTTAAATCGAGTGTTAAATTCGGGGTCTCGGAGAATACCTGGAGAAAGACCGTGTCTGTAGTTTTTGTCCAGTTATATATATAGGGTCAGATCCTGGGAGCTAGGCTAATTCATATCCGCCATTATTACTAATGTAAAAGAGCGCCATCCGTGAGCCGAGACGGCGGAAAAACGCGGTCGGGAGGCGAGACGAGGCGTCGGGGGTTCCGAAAATGTGGTTCTCGGTGGTCCGGGGCCGCGGTCCCGCCGTGGGGTTGCGGTTCCACGGTGACAAAAATGTATCACTTATGTCTTCTTTAGCCAGCCTTGTTCCGTTTCCTCCATGATGCTCCTCGGTCGGAGCTGCCGATTGATCTGCCTCTGAGAAATTTTATGTCTCTTCGAGGACATCTGGTGGTGGAGAGGGAATATTACAAGCAGACAATGCACCGGGGTGAAGGGCTAACAGGGTTCACGATCACATTTTTTAGTAGGGTTACCTTCTATATATATACACTCAACATAGCCAGTTAATATTTGATTATATATTTAATTAATTACAACTAATCTTACTTTTATGATTAATCTTGTTTTTATACATATTTTCAACACTTTTGGACACTTTTTCTGTATGAACCTACAAAACTGACGCTGTTGTTACACCCGAACTTCCTGCATTTAAAATCTACTGATTATGCTTGTATTCAAACAACATTGAAAATAAAATGGCATAAAAACAGCTCATACATCAGTGTTGCACCTCAGTAAGGAGCTGTGACATTTTCTCTCTTTTTTTTTGTACCAACAGCTGGAAACCTTCCTTCCCCCTCAGCAGCTAACCTGGCTACATTGCAGTCCTACAGGCCCATTCTGAGTGACTACGGACCTCCATCTCTGGGATTCTCACAGGTGAGCTCTCGGAAAGCGCCATTTCTATAAAGTTTATTCAGTTTTGGGATTAGAAGAAAAGTGGTCTGTGTTTTGTCTTACACAAATCTAATGAACTAACAGCACACATTCCTCAAACTGTCAGGCATGGTGGAGGAGTCATGGTCATTTGGGCTTGATGAAAGCTACTTTAATCTGAATAAATAGAAGTCGGCGGTAAAATATCTGGACAAAGATCTCTGTGTTGAAATGTTTAAATCTTGCTGCTTCTGCTCCGGCCCAGGGCTCCACCGGCAGCCAAGTGCCTCAGAACAAATATGCCGAGCTGCTGGCCATCATTGAAGAGCTAGGGAAGGAAATCAGGCCCACATACGCCGGGAGCAAGAGCGCAATGGAGAGACTGAAAAGAGGTATGGTCGAGGACGATTCACAAGCAGAGTTTAAGCGAACATTTACATTAATATGTGCTGTCATGTCATCGGTTTGATGTGAAATATACGACTCTGTCTCTGTAACAGGGATAATTCACGCCAGAGGCCTGGTACGTGAATGCCTGGCGGAGACGGAAAGAAACGCAAGGTCCTAGCCATAAACACGTATTCCTCCTTGCAAGAAGAACTACTTTTTTTTCTTTTCTTTTTCTTTTTTTTTGGGGGGGAAGTTGGGGGTGGGGGAAGCGTGCATGGCCTTTACGTTGCAAGGAGGAAGTAAATGAACAAAGGATTGAAGTGCAAGCTCTTAGAGAGAGAAAAAAACACAGTAATGCAGTTCACGGCTCTAAGAAGTTCTGAAGAATTCTTTCAATTGGGATTTTTTTTTTTCTTTTTTTTTTTTCTTGGGAATCAAAAGATTTTTTTTTACGCTCCACCGTTGGGGATCTAAGTTTTGACTTGTTACATAAATACATTGGTATACATTCATATTTTTATTGTTTTTTGGAGGTTTTCTTTTTGTTTTTTGCATGCGAACGGGGCCATGGGTTAACTGTAGACACTGCATGGCTTGTACAGAAGTAGATAGATTTTTCTCTCTTTCTTTGTTTTTATTTTTTATAGTATTGGGTCTGTGTTTCAGACCCTTGTAACAAAAGACTTGAGTGGTGGACATGTTATCAGACGCATTGGTTCATCTGTGATGAGATTGGTTTTGGTATTAAAAAGACGAAAACAAAAAGGAAAATGCTACTACTTGCATCTTTGTATGTATTTATTACTCTGTGTAATAAATTGTATTTTCAATACAGTGGATATTGTGATTCAATGTGTTTCAATTTTGATACTGTGCTTTGATTTTTTTATTTTTTATGTTTTTGCTTTCTAACAGTTGTAACGGTGCGTAACCATTGTCAACAAAATATTGTTTTTACAAGTGGGACCAGCCGACTGGCATCTCAGAAGCTTAAATAGTACCTGAACTATGTCCCCCAAATCCCAGAGTGGGTAGAAAGGGAGGCCTTCATGGATGCAGAGCCAGACAAAAAGACCGGCAAAAGCAAACGAGTTAGCGGGTTAGCAGCCAACAACTGATCCAGAACATGTTACCGTGGAATATTGTCTCTGTTGCCATCTCGTAGCAGTCACGAGATGTACAGCAACATTCGAATGCCATCCAAAAATACTTCAACAATCCCAGAGGGAATTCTTCAGTCAGAGGTCTTGTCAGATGCGTTGCGAGATTGACTGCTACCAGAGATCCTTTCTGCCTACAGCACCACCATCCATGATGACCCTTACTAAAACTTTGATACTAATGCTTAATTTTACTCATGTTCTACAGATGTAAAAAGTTCTTTCTAAATCCTCCCCTTTGCTCTAACATCATGCACTAAACTTTTGTAATGAAGTTAAAATGTTTCTCACATTCAGTGTAACTTTAAGTCAAATCTCACTTTTAACATTCAGGCAAAATTGTACAGCATTTAATTTTGATAAACTGTTAAAACATAACCCCAACATGACGCATAAAAAAAGAAAGCATCCATTACTGCAAATTGATTTGTTTTGTTGCGCTGCACAATGCTATTTTGGTTGTGAGAGAGGGGGAAGCGGCAAAGGTCATTGGGCCGGGACTCAAACCCATGATGGCCGCTGCACATGGGTCGTGTGCTCCACCGCAGCTCCACCGCGTGGACTGCTTTCTTTACCAAGGAAGTAGTGTTGGGCTCTGAGCTTTAGAGGCCTATTATTTGGTTTCAAATGGTTGAATAGTTTTGAAAATACTATATTTTAATTAGAGAACTGTCTTCTCCAATTTGTTGGAATTGGAGAAGACAGCAATACTTTAATTTCTGAACATGGTCAGGTCATATTCCCACTTTTAAGCAAACTCTCAATCCCAGCAGCAAATTCAAATGCATGTTGTTTGCCTCCTTTGTTTACTATTGGATGTTACTAACTGTATTACATTGCCACATACAGGCCTGGCATTGTCACTACATATTCTTAATTTATATATTTTTTCAGTGTATGGTGACATTTCTTGCAATTATTTCAAATGAAGATGTTGAAAGGAAAACATTAATATGATCTGGGCAGCACCTGAAAACTTAAAAATTGTATGAGTAAAACATTTATTTTGGTGGGACATCAAAACTCCATCAGAATTCAAAAGCAGTGTTTTAGGGTCTGCATAAAATAGTATAAATAACAGCTATTCGTCAAAATAAGATTCTAGCATCCTTTAGTTGGAGTTGTCCGCCTATCAGTTTGGCCCGGTATTTATACACTCCTTATCTTTTCCCTCGACCAATAGAAATAAAATGTGAAAATACTAACCAATCACGCGTCTGTATTTCAGATCTCATTCTGACCAATGGCGTTGGGGGCTGTAAACGTTCAGCGGACAGCGAACACTGCAGTGCAGCAGCCAACCAGCTCACAGCTAGCGAGTCCGACTACTCTCAGAGAAATATGGATATAATAACATTAGAAACCAACCGGTAGGTTAACTATTATTTGGTGTAAGCTGTACTAGCCACACTGCCTGGTCTTGTGAAGCGGTTTGCAGTTGAATGCTACTACTAGTCCTGTCCTGCTTGTCTCTGTGTTTCTTAACCTGTAATACACCAACTTAGCCAAACTGAGCTAACTGGCTAACCATTTGAAAGGCTCGTTAGTTGCAGGTGTTGTTAGCTGCAGCTGGATACCTCTGTCCAACAGATTCAGGACTGGCAACTTTAAGTGTCGGTGCTACAGACATTATAGCTCTGACAGCTAATGGTGCTCCTAATAATATATTGTGATATTGCCTGCCTCTTCTGCGTTAATTATTTCTGCTAATTTAATTAGCAGTACATTAATTAAACATGCCGTATTCAGGCTAGCTTTTAAATTAAAGGAAACGTAACCCCTGATGCTTAAAACTCAGAGATTGATGCTAATGCGTCACACTGACACCTGAACGTCATTTTATTTTTTATTTATTTATTTTTTGTTGTTTGTTTTAATACATGTTTACCGGACATGTTACGTGTAAATATCGCGGCTGTATAGTAATTCTGGGATTTACTGATAGTGCCCACCTAAACCAAGGTTACAGAGGCTTTTTCTGGCACTTGCAACAGCTGTGCAGCGCCTTCAGACGCTCACTCCAACTCAGCCCTGTTTTCTCTTTGTTTTGGCTCTCAGCTGTCAGAGAGACCCCCTCCAGATGGGCCCGTAAACATGTCCACGGATGACAGTATCTCCGAGGACGTGTCCAGCTCGGGGGCTCTGAGCCACTGCCACGCCAGCGCCGACGGAGATGGAGGAAAGGAGAGCGAGACCTCCCTGGTGTCCTCCGAGGGGACGTCAGCCTCGGGCCTGGCCGTCCTGGAGGAGAGGCACACAGTCTCCCAAACTACGGGAGGCGCCGTGGAGAGCAGGCATGTGGATATCACACCGGCGTGCAACAGGATCAGGTGCTGCCACTCACACACACCGTGCTCTGCGTGAAAAATGGAGACTTGACAGTTAATGTGTAAAAGAGTAAAAGATGCAATTTCGGATATAATCTGCGTTTATGTTAAATTATTCAGATGTTCTGGTTAGGCCTGTCACTATAACAAATTTTGCTGGACACTGAATCGTCCCAGAAGTTGTTGCGATAAACCCTGATATTGTTGTTTTGAGATAACGATACAATAGTATATAGGTAATAATAAGAGAACATATTCTCAAACATCAACAAGCTTTTAACACTGGAACGGGAAGACATTTTAAGTATCCAAAATAAAAAAAAAAGAAAAATAAAAATGAAGTCTCTAATTAAAATTGTTCTTCAGGAAAAAAAAAAAAGTCCAAAGCACCAATTCCAATTTTCGGTTGAAAGAGAGAAAACAGAAAACATCACACAAATGGAAATGATTGAGCTAGTTTTAATTTACCATGAGATTAATGGATTTATTTCCTATTGCTATTTTTTCCTGTTTCTTATTAATCTTGTCAGAAAACGTCATGAGCTGCCTTAATTTGTAATGAAGGAAATGAAAGTCATGTTGTAAACTGTAGCGTGAGCTGTGAAGCGGGTTTTGCAGTTGTGAAACTGCAGCTGTTTAAAAAAAAAAGTTCAAGAAGAAAATCACCTAAAGCGTCTTGGAAAAGTACTTGAACCTTTTCTCATATTGCCACAATGCTACCATAGTCGTTTGTTTGTTTGTTTTTTTGTTGTTTTCTTTTGGTTCTATATGTGAACAATAAGCACCAAATAGCAAATAATTGTGAGATAAAAGGAAACGTGTAATAATAGTGATCTCCCATTGGCCACCAGATTGCTCAACACCAGTAATCCTCACACTCAGACTGTCTGAAAATGCTAGGTTCAATATTATTACTGTCGTAAAGAGTTCAATATTGTTTTTATTGGTGCCTCTTATGTACATTTAGCAATACATTTTTATTTGTATATTCATTCTAGATTTTTTTTACCAGCACAGTAATACTAGTGCGTACCTACGTATAGTCACACAAAGTTTTTTGGTATATATAATTCTGCCAGGAAAGTTCAGAATTTAGAGATCAATCTCAGAAATGTTCTAGAGAGAACAAGGAAACACTTGAGTTTGAAAAGTTGAAAATGTTCAAGAAATAACTTTGGAAATTTGAGATTAATATCAAAAATGTGTCAAAAGTAAAAACATGTTTTTAAAATTATTTTTGTAGTTAATCTGTTACTTTTAAAACTCACAAATTTCAAAGTTTTTTTTCTGAAATATTTAGTATTTTATTTTCTAGAAAAATGTCTGAGATTTTTTGGCAAAAACTTACTCTCCTTTTTTTCTAATAGACAGTCGTATTTTCTTGCTTGAGCAATGTTTTGATATATCCTATACTTGGTGTTGGTGTAACAGTTTGTAAATATTCACATTAAATGAGAATCTTGATTATAAGACATATCCTTACCACGGTTGTAATATTTTTCATTTCTTAAAATTTTCTTTGCCTTTTTTTATTCTTTGTATCATTTTGCAAAGAAAAATGATACCAGAAAAGCCTTAGTCTGTCTTTTAAATTTGCTTTCCTGTATCTTATAAGTAATTTCAGTGTAATGTTGTCGTAGGAACCTCTGTCTGAGCACAGATGAAGCATTTGAGCATGGGAAGACGCTGCCATTCATCAACCCGAGCTCCCTGGAGACCCTGAGGGCCTTGGTGCAGGAGATTCAGAGCAGCGGAGAAACAGACCCAGAGATCTGGAAGGACTGTGAGGTGGGAGTTAATCACACAGCCTGAAAGATAAAACTACACAGACAGTATGTAAATGAGGTCCTAAGCACACGCTGGTGCTGTCTGAAGTGAAGCCAGGAACTGCTGCTTTAGCAGTTGTTCTTCTGCAGCCGACAGCCTCGCCTCTGAGCTGTCACTTTTAGTTTTTTCTGTGGATCGCACCTGTCAGTTCTGCAGACACACACACATGCACACACATCTGCAGAGAGCCCATAGTACTGGTACAGCACCACACTGCAGCTGAAGTTTTCATACACAGGAAGTGATGCGCAGGGGAAACACTGACGCAGTTCAGTTCAACCTGAAGTGATTGTTCTTAGCAGGTCACTATCCCTTTAAACTCGGTGTCTGGGGGAACGAGCTGCTAATGGAGTTTATCCACAAGCCACTTTTTTGCTCTATTATTTTGCCACTGATATGATTGCTTTTCATTATTTGGTAAACAGTTGAGGGTAAACCATGAAAATCTGCCTTTTTGCCCTGTTTCCTCTCATGACACAAACTCACTTCCACTGCATTCCAGCTCTTTGGGGGAAGTAGCAGTGTTTACTCCATCTTTTTTCTTCTGCGTTGAACATTCATTTGACATATTAATTTCAGAAGTATTTCATTTTTTTCTTAAGAAATGAGTAGTTACATTCTGCTTTTACATTCACTACAAAATCAGTCATACCTGGTATTGGGTTTCTGTTGTTGATGGGCATCTTTTCTATCAGAGAAATACACTTTAAACAATTTGCTTTGAAGAAAACCTTGTGATTTATTTATACGTTGCACTTTCACGAGTTTTAATTTTTTCTGTCTCAAAGTAAATGTTTGATTTTTAAACTTTTTTTTAGTGTGTATTTTGTGTCTCATTATTTACCGTGATGATTCCTCAGCTAGATTCTTCAATGAACGGCTGATATCCAAGCCATAAGGTAAAATTGTGTGGAAGGATGACTGTTCTCAGTCTGTTGAGACCAACAAGGATGCATCATGTGAACTGGTGTTATTTCTGAAAACAAGTCACATTTAGTCTGCTGCATGGTTCTAACAATTATAACACAACCCTTTACATGGTTGCTTTACGTGTTTTTTTGTTGCCCCTTATCTATTTTAATTTATATTTACTGGAGCCAACAGTAAATACAAGATATAAGAAACGTTGCAGAGAAAGGATGTTTGCAAAAATAAATGGAAGTTCTTTTACCCAGCCTTCTAATAACATGTGAAGAAAATCCAGGGTTGGTTAATATTGCAAAGGAATTCAAATGCATTACATTAATTAATATGAACACAAAACGAAGAGTCCCAACACCTGCTTTCAGAAACAGAGACCTCTTACGGTGCTCAGAGATATTCATAATGTGAATAGCAACTTTGGAGATTTTAAATCCAAATGACTTCCTCAGTGTTAGTGTGTGAAAACTATGATGGCGTCTGAGGGCCGTTGTAGATGGGGGAAAAATGAGGTGTAAATTTCTGCCAAAACACAAAAAGAATTTGAGATTAGTCTCAGAAATTTTTTTAGAAAAATCAAGGAAATTTATGAGCCCCAAAAGTTGAAAATTCATAAGAAAAAAATGCAGAAATTTTCAATTTGCAAGAAAAAAATATTGAGATTAATCTCAGAAATTTTCTTGAAAAAACTTTGTTTCAAAACTTGAAAATGTTTCACTTTTGAAACACAGAAATTTCCATGTTTACCTTTTCTTGAGCATTTCTGAGGTTAATCTCAAAATTAGTTTTTCCTTGCAATTGTTTTGACTTTTCAAACTCAGAAATTTTCTTGCCTTTCAAGACAATTTCTGAGATCTAATCACCAAATTTTTGAGTTTTTCAGCAGAAACGTACTCCTCCTTTTTTTCTACAGCTCATAATAGAAAACAAACCCGTATCAGATTTTTCTGCTTCCTCTGAATAATTGAATTCTAACTGGTTTATCGTTCCATTGCAATAGTTGCTCCTTACAGTTTGGCTTCTAACAATGTTTGCCGGACATTTTGTTCTTTTTAGAGCATTTGGATGAAGTGGCAGCTTAAAATATTACAAGGGAAAACTTTAGAAGCTGTGCACCTTTGAAGTTAGGAAATATTAACACTAAACAAGATTAACCGTTTAAAAGTTCAAGTTACAAACTGATTGTTTGTCAAATGGTTTTTGTCTTCATCAGGGTCGATGGTTGCATTTGTTTCAGCTGGTTGAAAAGCAATACCAAGAGCAAATACTTGCTCAGCAAGAACAATATCAGTGCCAAATACAGGTAAGCAAACGTATGCTATCGAGTTCTTTCATGTGATAAAATTTTTTTCTTCTCCTTTTTAAATATCTTGTTTTTTTTTGTTTTTTGTTTATTTTGTTTAGTTGATTCAGGATGAGATTAAGGCCCTGGTTCAGCTCCAGAACCGCCAGACCAGCAGCGGTCAGCCGCAGACGGAGTTCCCCTCCATCACCAAAACGTCCCCAGATGCTAAAGACTGCATCTTCTCCATTATCTCCAGTGAACGCCCGCTTCCCAAAAATGTGCCAAGTGACAACGAGAGCCTGGGAGCCCCCATCCTCACACCCTTCAGCACCCCGTCCCCTCCGCCTCCCGGGCTGGAGACCGCCAACCAGGGGGAGGAGCGGACCACCACGGTGCTCAGCAGCGGCTATGGAACACTGTGGGAGACTGGCTTCGAACCCGGGGTGACTCCTGATGAAGACGGGGAGGACGGCGACGCAGGGCGGAAGCACAGGTGGACTAGCATCCTCCAGGAAGACATGCAGACGACTCTGGCAGAGTACCAGCAGGACTTCTCCAGTGAGCGGCCCAACGCCGTCAATGAACCTATTCCATCTGTGTACCAGCAGAAAACGTCCAGGTATGTCCAAACTTTAACCTGTTAAAGGGGCAGCATCATGGAAAGTTAATGTTTTTGCACTTTACATCAGTGTTAAACATTCCTGGAGTGTTGATTTGATTCTTTAATGCATGTTTGAGTCCTTTAATGTCCCGTGGCAACCGTTCAGCTGTGCAAAACGGTTGAAGGGGCCTAGGCCCGCCTCCAAGGACAAAGCTCCACCTATGAGCTTCAGCTTCCAACTGTGGTGGCCAGTAAAAGACCACAGGATGCATGAGCTCCATGTGGGCAGGTTTCTTCATGCTAATAACTGGAACTGGTTGAAGTTGGGTTTGTCACAGAATGTACCACAAATTATTATATCAACGTGTTGCTGCTGTACCTGCATCATTTTATGGAATTCATCTTGTATTTGTTAGATTGGGGAAATGGAGAATGAAGTTGCATGTTTTTAGTTAAAAATAAAGCGTATTCTCCATCTTTTTGGCAGCAGCAGCCAGCAGCTGACCTCCTGGGCCCAGAGGCAGAAACTCAGAGCCAGGAAGACAAAGGCAGGAATCGGCATAGCACAAACCTCAGACTACCAGGAGTTACCTCACAGCAAGCAGAGTCTGCTGGAGAAACCAGATTCTCACGACCAGGTATTTTAACAGCTCACCTTCTAGGACCAACATTTGTAGTAGTTTTGTCTGCTTTGGTTGCTCTAACCATTTTTTCTTGCTCCTGAGTCCCATCCACTTATCTCCGTTGTGTTTCAGCATCGATCGGCCGGGCTGTCATCCAGCTCTTTCCCTCTGCGGCGCAGTGACAGCCTGATGTCAGAGGCTTCAGGTAATTCACAGACTTCAATTAAAAAAAGAAGAAAAGACGAGGCCAAAGGAACCATGCACTTTAGTTTTCATCTTCTGTAGTTATTGATACACTCCTGAGGCGACCATAATAATATTTCACACTGTCTGATAACAATAGTTTTGATTTGATTCTTAAAGCAGTCTTATGTTCCTTTGACACTGAATAAAATCTCATTTATGATCATATTATAGGTCAGTAGAGAGCAGCAGTAGCAGTGTGAATCATGGATATATTTTCAGATCAAGAGTGATGCTCAGTGTATTTACAGTTTATAGTACTGCTCAGTAGTTTAGACTGGCCCACACCAGGAGGTCAAACTCATCCTCATTTTGGGCCAAATGGAGGTCATAAATCTTCCTAAAGGGCCGGTTGTGCCAGAATTTATTCTGGCCAGTCAACTAATTAAATTGTCAACTAATGACAAATTAATTCAGCTAATTCATCATTAGCCGAATCAAAAGCTGAGGATCGTTCTGCGTCTCCTGCAGACTCCATGAATAATAATCTGCATTCGATAAGTATTTCTTAAAAATAAAATAATATTGAAAATCTTTTCACATTTTTCAGTCTGTCCAGAATTTGTCAGATTTTTTTTCTGATATTTAAAAAAATATTTGCAAGGAATTTTGCAACATTTGCATCTATGTGTGACGTTAAATGTAACTTTTTGTTGCTTGCCGTATTGATTGCGGACTATAACTTGACACCAAGTAAGACTGACGCAACAGTGTCGTAAAAGAAAACACTGCCACCTGCAGGTTGGAGTTATCATCACTTAAACTCAAACTTTTTAACCGTTCTTCAGAAAAACTTGAGGAACTCACATTACTGCAAAGTAATGTGGAGGTCTGCTGATTTTGCATGACATTTTGCAGGATTGAACTGTGTAATTTGGCGACACACTAATAACTGGAACTGGTTGAAGTTCCAGTTTTTGGAACTTCAACCAGTGTAGTATCAGTAGTGTAGTGTAGGCCACTACACCGACATGTTTATGTCGGTGTAGTGGCCTACACTGACATAAACATGCAAATGAATGGATGAATAATGTGAAAAAGCACTCTACAGACTTTTCATTGTGTCTGTCTCAGGTCTGACTTACTGGCGTCTGAACGAATGCGATCTGTATCGGCCCCTTCCGGACAGCTTTGACAGCGGAGCGTATCTCCTTCTGCAAGAGGCTTCCATGAGTCTTGTGAGTCACCAGCTCAGTCGCATTCAGCCAAATTCAAACCTCCCAGTCCACCCGGCTGTCCTACGCCACGTAAACGTCGACGTCTGTTTCTGCCCCGTAAAAGAGCCTCATGACGCTCATATGTTGACTGTATGTGCTGACGGGGACAATAATAGTACCAGTCAGAAGGTGGCGCCAAAACACACCTTCAGATAAAGAAGATTCAGATCTCTACATCAGTGCTATGTACCACAGCGTATCAGGGCCGTTGTATATAGGAAAACTGGGGGACAGGCAAAACAAAGTTTGAAAAGTTTTTAGAAAAAAATAAATACATTTTGAGATTAATCTCAGAAATTCATTAGAATAAAAATCAAGAAAATTTCAGAGTTTGAAAAGTTGAACATTTTATAGAAAAAAACAGAAATTTTGAGATTAAGCTCGGAAAATTTTCTGGGAAAAACTTGAAAATCTCAGAGTTTCAAAAGTAAAAAAAACAAAATCGACTTTTGAAACTCGGAAATTTCCAAGTTTTTTTTTTTTTCTTGCAAATGTTTGTGTAGCAATTGTTAACCGAAGACAATGATTCAATTCAATTCAAATTCAAAAATACTTTATTAATCCCAAAGGGAAATTAAATAATCATAACTACATCTGGTTTTGTAGCAAAACAAATGAAATAAAGATGATTAGTGTGCTTTAGAGCACTTCAAAACTTTTCATGTTTTTACTCAGTTAATTTTTACATCCTTAAAGAATGTAAAAACGTTGCAATGACAGTGTTTTTGTGAAAAAGTTGAATTGGATTAAAAGCTGAGGATGGTTGTGTGTCTCCAGCAAACTCCATCCCAGGAGCCACGGCTGTCCCTCAGAGAAATCTACCAGAACAAACATAAAGACTGTAAACAAACCGACTGGGAAGGTTCTGTCACATCCAGCCCTCTGTCACCACAGGTCTGTCTTTTCATTCAGAGACCCAAATCTGTTTTTACCTCTTCTAAACTTTTGACTTTTGTAGAAAACGATCCGACTCGGTCCGTTGCTAACCTCATATCTCCGTTGCTAAGGTGCTGACGTTGGATCCGGCAGCCGGCACGCAGCAGTCGGATCGAACATCTGGCTTCACTTCACCTTCTCACTTCAGCAGCCCGTCGTTTGCCCCTCCGCCACACCCCTACCCCAGACTGGGGACCTCTATGACCCCCGACAGCATGGCGGAGGGCAGCCCCCGTCCTGGAGACACCGACTGCGTCTCTGACGTGTCCAGCGCTTCAGCTGCTGGACAACCTCCAGCTAAGACTCAAAGTTCTCAAGGGAATCCGTCACTGGCGGTCAGAGAAAGCAGCCAGCAGCGCAGGGCGAGTGCGCCGTTAGCCAGCGAGGAAGAGGGGAGCCGCACCTACACCAGCACCCTGAAGCCCGGCGCCGCCCCTGGAGGCGGGCAACCGCCGTCAGCCAGTCCGCACATGGACAGAGCTTCGTCCCTGGAGGACCCCGTCGTCCTGTCTCTGTGAGTCTGATGTTACAGACACCTTGTAGAAAATATTCACTGCCTGATTTCAGCAGTCACCAAGCTTGTAAACTTACACTAAACTTGTAAACAATCAAGTTACAAGTATTTGTAACTTGCTATAGAAAAAAATGTTTGTCGTTATAGCAATAAAACAAGAATATTTATTGTTTGTACAAGTTTTATATCTTGTTATAATCAAAATATGTTCCCAGTTTTAAATAGGAAACATCAGAGGAATGCCTTTTTATGATTGTAAACTGTCACAGGTGTATTTTTATATTTTTGCTATAGCAAAAAGTTTCTCATCATAGTGAGAAATATGTCTTGCTATAACGACAAAGTTTCTCATTTTTACGAGTGTTATATTTCATAACGAGAAGGTTTCTGGGTATGAGACACAAAAGCGAGAAAACATTGTCATGATGAGTTTTCTGTCTCTTTATAACCTAAATTTGTCAGAGGTGTGTATTTTTTTTTATCTTGTCCCTCTGACAGTTTCTCGTTAAAACAAGAAAGTTTCTTGGTTTCAGAAGTTTTATGTCGCTGTAGCATGAGAGTTTCTGGATGTAACAACATACAAAATTCATTAAAACGAGAAGGTTTTCTCGTTTTAATGAGTTTTGTTTTATCTGCCTTTATTTAAATGAAATGTGTTCTCATTTAAATAAAAAAGGTCACAGTGATCCCTTCTTTTGCCTTTTTAAAGTTCATAAACTGTCAGAGGAGCGTTTTTTAAAATCTTAATATAAAGAAGAAGTTTCTCGTTAAAGCGAGATATAAAACTTATATTTGTTGTTATTGCAAGACATAAAACTCGTCTTGTTATAACATGAAGGTTTCTGGTTTAACTGGGTACAGAATTCTTGCTTTAATAAGTTTTGCGCCTTGTTATAACATGAAAGTGACTCAAGTTTCTTTTTTCCTTCCCTTTTCCCCCCCAGACTGCGGCAGAACCTCAGAGAGAAACACTCGCGACACATCGCTGATCTGAAGGCCTACTACGAGTCTGAGATCCAGATCCTGCGAGACAAACTCAAACTCCGAGATCTGCCTCAGGATCTAGAGAAGAGCAATCAGGCCCTGACAGAGAGGTTTGCAGTCATTCACACGCCCGTGTTTTTTGCCTTGTTGCAAACCAGATAAGGTCAGCAGAAACATAAAATAGCCAGAAAAACGAGCAAAAGCCAAAAGTATAAGTTTTTTTAGATGCATTTGAGAACATGTAAAAAGGGATTAGCAATGTTAATGATAAATGTTTACAGTTTAGATTCATTTTATTCATCCTGTTGTTTATCTGCAGGTGCAAACATCTAGAAAAAGCTCTGGCTGAGGCAACAGGTCGCATCCAGGAACTGGAGGCAACAAACATGTTGCTGGAGAAACACCTGGTATCTGCAAAAACATTTTCATACAAAATTTGCAGCTCATTACCTTGAGGGAACTTATCATAATTTCCTAAACAAGCAAAGCAGAGATAGCAAGAAGCTAGCAGGCCGAACAGAGGAAGCTATGCCGATGTTCAGGCATCGTTTTTGGGCAGCTTTTGAATACGAGTGACTTTGTTTTCACAGGCCGAATGGCCGGAGCGCTACGCCGTGGCCGGAGCCGCCGTGAACTCCCTGCAGCAGCGGCTGGAAGAGAGCAAACGCTCAGCCAAAGAGAAAGACATCCTGGCGGCTCGCTTAAAGAGCCGCGTGCGTCAACTGGAGGAGGCGGCGCAGAAAGCCTGCAGGGAGGCAGACGACAAGGAGGCCAGGAGGGAGAGGGAGTACAAGATGCTGCAGGATGTGAGTCTGACAGAGTCCGTAAAGATCAGATATCATGTAAACAATAGTAGCAAACTTCTGATTGAGTTAACTGCAGGGTTAAGTAATAGAAATGAATCACATTTAATTGTAATTTATTTTTTTAAAGAAAAATAAATTACAATTAAATTGTAGTTTATTTTGTTGCTATATATAGCAACAAAATAAACATTTTCAAACCAAAAACCCTTTTTTCTTCTAAATTACTGAGTAAATATTAAAGGTGGGCGTTTATTGTATTGTTTTATCATTTATTATTGTGATAATTTTTTTTATTTGGATAAGAATTCTGATATATCATTTTAATATTAGAATTCGTTTTCAAAAACGAAACTGCCATGTTTGAGATAATTGTTAATTTTACTTGTTTTTTTTGTCCACTGGGCAGAGGGAGCATCAATACATATCAATAAATGCGAAGATATGATTAAATACAGTTACTGTGTGAAGTTTAGTGATACCCTGAATAAGAAATGTTTGATAAAGACAGAAAAAAATGACAAGGTTTTTACACCAGTGGAAGAATTTAATAGTTTTTTTGTACAACTGTTTACTGGCAGCCGTAATTTACAACACTTCACTTTCTTCCCCTCAGCTACTGAAGGAATACGACTCTCTGATGAAGGAACACGAAGCAGCAAAGGTAAAGTCATTTCTTCTGGTATTGTAACATTATGTCACATCTTCATTAACCTCAGTATCAGCCGATATTTGTCTTTTTGTTTTAATATTGGCATCAATCCCATAAGTGAGACAGTACTAATAATAATAGTTGATGTTTATTTCCGTAATGTTGCTGTTTGTTTGGGTTTTATGTGGTTTTGTTTGGTCATGTGATAGCGACGCAGCTAGGCAGATTTAATGTAATCTGTCTCATATATCTCATTACAAACCTCATCCTTTAACATGGCATTAAGTTCCACACAGGTAAAGTCACATTTCGCTAACTTCAGGTGCTACTTCTGTTTTTGTTCCTACAGAACAACCTGGTGTCAGCAGAGAGCAAGCTAGTCGATGCAAACGATCAGATATCTGAGCTGAAGAGGTAACACATACTGGTTAGATTTTGTAACTTTTTAAAAAATACATAATCCAATTAATTTTGACTTCTACAAAATTAAGATGTATGCAGAGTTGGGCAGTAACTAGCTACATTTTTAACTTTTTGGAAAACATGTAGTTTTAGTAGTGGTTTTACTTGTACTTTTTACTTTTACTTGAGTAATTTTATTATGGCGTTTCACTACTCTTACTCAAGTAACATTTCTGTATACTCTGTCCCCTACGAGTAACTTCACTGAATGAAGAACAATAATGTTTTAACCAAAATAGTTATCAGGCACACATCTGTAGTTTTCATTAAGGTTTCATATATTTTGTATTTAAAGAAACTGATTTGGAAAAGTGTCTCTTTTGCCTGATTTCAGCCACATTTCCATTACAAATGTTTGCAAACCTTTGTCCATTTCTGCTCATGTTGGAAAAAAAAAACAATTTTACACTGCAGTGTTTCCATTAAATAAGAAAGGTAATTAAAATCGGTAAGTTTGTTCATATGATAATTCATTCAAAATCAATTCTACTACCACTTCCTGTTATCTTCTTTGTTGTTTCCTCCAGTAGTAACATGCGGTTGTTGATCACGTGACTTGTATGACATGAAAATAGTTTGCATTGCAGTTTTGCAAATTACACTCATTTCGATAAAATCTAAAAACCACCTCAACCTAGCGCAAAAACTTTATTAAAAATGTTAGTTTTTTTCTAAATAGGCATGTGTCCATTAATCAAAATTATTTTTGTAAATCCAATTTATGCAATTATATGGTAAATGGGAATGCAGCTTTTGTTATTTCGTGATTATGTTATTAATATGAATTACTTTCACTTTGGTTCTTAAAACACCAAAGTTTCCACATTATGTTTTGGTCCATCTGATGATTTAATTTGATAGATTTTTTTATTCTAACCATTTAATCAGTACTGGAGTATCCTTTTATCCTTTTTACCAAATACTTTTCTACTCTTACTTGCGTCATTCCCCACACATAAACCCAGATTACCTGAGGGTGTTTCCTGCTGTATTCATGACCATGTCCATCTCTGTAAATCTCTCCTAGAGTCGTCTCAAAGCTGGAGTCCCAGGTGCTGCAGCTGGAGCACGAGAACCAGGCCCGGGTCCGCTACGCCCCCCACAGTAACGCCCAGCCTTCAGGGGCAGGGTGAGCTCTTCAAATGTTGTTCACAGTTAAAGCCGCAGCGTTTCAGTGTCTGAGAGGAGAAAAGTTTGTAACACTTCCTTACTAACCAGAGTGAATGACTGTCCTGAATATGTCTGCAGTCTCTTCCACCATCCCGACTTGCTGCTGTCACCCAGCAAAGGTAAAGTAGAGCCGGACGTCACCTGGAGGAGGTCTGACCAACCGAACGGCGGCAGAAACTCCCAGCTAACTCAGACCAGCCAATCAAACGCTCACAAGCGATCTCCCTACCCGATAAACGACATGTCGTCTGTGGACGTCTCTTCCTCTGGCGGCAGCTGGAGGTGTGTGTTTAGAGTCGGGAGCACGGCGTTAAAGCCGGACCTGGGCGTGAGTGTGAACGGTTCGCTTTCTGGTGTGCAGGTGTGCGTCTCCACCTGAGTGTGAGCAGACTCTGCCTCAGAGCAGACAGCAGGAGCAGAGCGCCGGGCGGAGAGACGGCTCCAGCCCCCTGACGCCCATGATGAGGGCCCTGATCGAGCTGGAGGAGACCAGAGCCACGGAGACCCGGGCCCCCTGTGAGCCCCACACTCACACAGCTGCACAGGGACCCTCAGGGGCCCTGAGGAAGAAAAGAGCCATTTTCTCCCTCAGCCCAGTGGAATAAAACTCATTTAGAAACACAAATATTGGGTCACCTTCAAGAAAAAGAACAAATATCTACAACAGAAATGTTGTTGTCATCGATTTTGAACTACTTACTAATACCAAATAGCTTTTTTTTTTTTACATCTACTCTAGGAAATTTCTTTTGAGTTTTAGATGAAAGAAAAACAGAAAAACAATTTTTGTTTTTGTTTTTAGGTTTTAAAATAAAATAAAGTTTACATGAGAGAGAATTAATACATTTTTTCTTTCAATAAAATGTTGAAATATCACAGGACATGTTCCAAAACAATCAATTTACAACTTAAAAACAACAAAAAAGTACTTTGATAAATATTCCTTAAACTACGGACATAAAAAAAACTATTCAAACTAGCATTTGTTTATTATCTTTAAATGTTCAAACGTTGCTCCATTCTTTATCAATCTTGTCCAAAGTTATTAAGAGCCAACCGGAGCTCTGGAGCTGCAGGTCGTAGACTCTTGGCCTAGTCAAAGTCCTGACCTAAATCCAATTGAGAATCAATGGGAAGACTTGAAAAATGACATTCATGCATTCTCTGCATCCCATCTGACTGAACTTCAGCTGTTTTGCATCAGCAAATATCTATAAATTCATAAAAATTGCAGAGATCCCAAAAGAGAACAAAGCACATTTCAGATTTTCACTGGTTAAAAAAAAACTATTGAGCCACTTTTTTGGTGGCCTGTCAGATAACATCTAATTAAAATACATTGTAGTTAAAAAATGGAAAGTTTTAAAGTGTATGAATAGTTCTTAAAGTCACAGTAAACAATGTTACTTCCCGTATTTTTCCACATACAAATAAAAGTAAAACTGTCTTGGAGGCACTTTGTTCATTTTTCATCCTGAAATGCACCAAATATGTCCAACAGAATTTCTGCAGAATTATTATTTCACTCAGCGCAGGAAACACAGCTGCTACCAGCTCGGTCTGTGAATTTAATTTATTTGTGTGTCTGCAGGGGTCGGCCATCAGAGGGCCACCGTTGGGTTTGTGGAGCGGAAACACAAAGATCCGGTCCGGAACCGACCTGACCTGGTACTGGACGAGACGGAGGCCGCGAAACCAGGAGGAGCGGCAGCTATGGGGGCCGACGGTGGGGCCCTGAGAAGTCGCGGTGCAGCAGACAGGACTGCAGCCCTGCTGAGGGCTCAGAGGAGTCTGTCCCCCGAGGGCCACCGGTCCTCGTCACTGCCACCTGCAGCTCACAGAAACATCCCTACTGCTACTCCAAGTAAGTTCTTACAGGAACTCGTTCATCCTTAAAAAGTCTTACATTTATTTGGCAAGGCCTTAAAATGTCTTAAATTCACATTTTTAAGTGTATTTTGGCCTTAATATGATAATCACAGGTCTTAAGTTTTGTGGTCTTTAATTTTAGTCACATGCAGGCGTCTTCACTGCGTTCTGTGACTTGAGGCCGTTGAGGCTACCGTCAGCTAGCTGCTAATATCACAAAGTTCAGTACTAACAGTCCTTTATTCTTCATTTTCATGAAAGACTTGAATTGGTGATATTATCTCACTGCTTCATCCAATAATCCAAATAATACTGTAAATTTATTACAGTAATATCTTATAACCTCTTTATATTTTCTCTGCGCTTTTTATGTATAAAATTCAACCTAGGATGTTTTTTTTGTTGTTTGTATTATGCCAATGTTTTACTGATTGCTATAAATACTTAATAAAAACAAGTTACCTAGCTAGCTAGCTTTGCTGCAGCTACCGTCGATATAAACAGATTTATTGGCAGGATATGAAATTTTCTGTTGTACATTTGTCGTGATTCAGGTCTTAAATTTTTAATTTGAGTTGGTGAAACTTGTAGAAACCTCATCTTACTACAAGATAGGACATTTATCCAAATCTGCATGTTTGTATGGCGGTCATGACATCTCCACCTTCCTTCCTTCCTTCTTCTTTTTAGCCAAGAGGGAGACGTTACTCACACCCCTGTCTGCCATGTCCAGCCCTAAACGCTGCCCCACGGAGAACTACTCCACTGCTTTTGGCCACTTGATGCCGAGAGAGGAGCACCTGCTCCAAAGGTGAGAAATGAAACATCATGCAGGCGACAGAGGATGGCAGAAAGAGTATAACGTCATGATATGATACAAAATGAAGACAGCTGCAGTTTGATTTTAGTTTTTTTGAGGAACGTCATTTAATGTAAAGAACAGTTCGGGTTTATAGCGACATTTAAAATAAACAAGTTAGCAAAAGATGCTGTTTTATCATTTCTGCATTCCAACCCAAAAACAGTTGGTTTCATTACATAAAGCCTGGGAAGTTGCATTTGACCAGAAGGCGTTAGATTGCTGCCCTTTTTAACACATTTTGTCTGGTTAGTCCACAAATAAGTTATCATGAAATGGCTGTAAATACTGTTTGCATTCTGTTCCTGTAAGCCCTGTAAAGGTGGCTTTAAGACACACTCACTGAACCGTCTCGTTTTGGTCCACACAGCGACGGACACGCTGACAGGAGACGGCATTCGTTCCACAGCAGCAGTCCCAGGAAGAGACTCCACTTCACATCAGCAGAAGAGAAAGGTAACGCACAAAATCCTAGAAACCCTGGTGGGCGGGACACGCTAGCTTAAAGCTTTATTTTGTTTTCTACTATTGTATTCTGGGCATGTTTATTTATTTTAGAACACATCTAAGTTATTTTTGTTTTTACGCCTTGTTTGAGAAACGAAACCTTTAACCATCTGGAACTCCGCCCTTTCTGAAAACCTAATATTTGTGTCTGGTTATAAATGTAGATTCTTCTTCTGTTGATTCTGTTGATTTGATTTGTTTTATTTCCTCAGAGCGCCAGGAGCCGGAGCCCTGGGGCCGTATGGAGCCACTGGACAAAAGCACCCAGCTGGGCTGGGAGCAGCAGAGGGACGGCGGCGGCCCCGAGCAGCCGGACCCCTCAGAGGACCCGGCTCTGCTGGCCCTGGACAGAACCCAGTCACTGACTGAGGCCGAAAGACTGTTTGATGAGCTGACGCAGGAGAAACTGCAGGTGTGTTGGAGAGTCTGATGCATCTTAGTTCCTTTATTTTTTAATCTCCAAAGGATAAATTTAAAGGTGCGGCTCTAACCACGCGTTCAGCTGGTTACGTAAGAGGTTTATAGGGTGGGTCGCTCATTTCAATCCCTCCTCCTGCCTTTATTCTGATCTAATGAGTTTCAGTGTGTTCACTGCTTTATCAGTGTGTGTGTGTCTGTGTGTGTGTGTGTGTGTGCAGATTGAGGCAGCTCTGAGCAGGATGCCTGGAGCAGGTGGCAGAGTGAGCCTGCAGACCCGATTAGATGAGGTGAGATGCCAGAAAACAATTATAAACGGACTACTAGTTCATTTCCTGTTTTATTATATTAAAAATAACATTGGAAACAATTAGTGTATTGAAACAATAAGTGAAATATTTCACTTAAGGGTTTTCTTGCTTAAGCATATGGATAAGACTGAGAATCCCATAAGAACAATTTAATCATCAGTATNATAACGTCATGATATGATACAAAATGAAGACAGCTGCAGTTTGATTTTAGTTTTTTTGAGGAACGTCATTTAATGTAAAGAACAGTTCGGGTTTATAGCGACATTTACAAAAAAACAAGTTCGCAAAAGATGCTGTTTTATCATTTCTGCATTCCAACCCAAAAACAGTTGGTTTCATTACATAAAGCCTGGGAAGTTGCATTTGACCAGAAGGCGTTAGATTGCTGCCCTTTTTAACACATTTTGTCTGGTTAGTCCACAAATAAGTTATCATGAAATGGCTGTAAATACTGTTTGCATTCTGTTCCTGTAAGCCCTGTAAAGGTGGCTTTAAGACACACTCACTGAACCGTCTCGTTTTGGTCCACACAGCGACGGACACGCTGACAGGAGACGGCATTCGTTCCACAGCAGCAGTCCCAGGAAGAGACTCCACTTCACATCAGCAGAAGAGAACGGTAACGCACAAAATCCTAGAAACCCTGGTGGGCGGGACACGCTAGCTTAAAGCTTTATTTTGTTTTCTACTATTGTATTCTGGGCATGTTTATTTATTTTAGAACACATCTAAGTTATTTTTGTTTTTACGCCTTGTTTGAGAAACGAAACCTTTAACCATCTGGAACTCCGCCCTTTCTGAAAACCTAATATTTGTGTCTGGTTATAAATGTAGATTCTTCTTCTGTTGATTCTGTTGATTTGATTTGTTTTATTTCCTCAGAGCGCCAGGAGCCGGAGCCCTGGGGCCGCATGGAACCACTGGACAACAGCACCCAGCTGGGCTGGGAGCAGCAGAGGGACGGCGGCGGCCCCGAGCAGCCGGACCCCTCAGAGGACCCGGCTCTGCTGGCCCTGGACAGAACCCAGTCACTGACTGAGGCCGAAAGACTGTTTGATGAGCTGACGCAGGAGAAACTGCAGGTGTGTTGGAGAGTCTGATGCATCTTAGTTTCTTTATTTTTTAATCTCCGAAGGATAAATTTTAAGGTGCGGCTCTAACCACGCGTTCAGCTGGTTACGTAAGAGGTTTATAGGGTGGGTCGCTCATTTCAATCCCTCCTCCTGCCTTTATTCTGATCTAATGAGTTTCAGTGTGTTCACTGCTTTATCAGTGTGTGTGTGTCTGTGTGTGTGTGTGTGTGTGCAGATTGAGGCAGCTCTGAGCAGGATGCCTGGAGCAGGTGGCAGAGTGAGCCTGCAGACCCGATTAGATGAGGTGAGATGCCAGAAAACAATTATAAACGGACTACTAGTTCATTTCCTGTTTTATTATATTAAAAATAACATTGGAAACAATTAGTGTATTGAAACAATAAGTGAAATATTTCACTTAAGGGTTTTCTTGCTTAAGCATATGGATAAGACTGAGAATATCATAAGAACAATTTAATCATCAGTATGATGCAACATTATACACAATATTAAATGTATCATAAAATCTTAGTCACAATAATAAAATAGATTGCCACTCTCAAAATATATTAAAACTAATCTAATCTATTTATTCTGAGAATTGATATGTTGGTGTCCATGTCTGCTTAAAAAGTTAATGTATCTAAATTAATGCCTTAAAATGTCTTGAATTCATTTTTAAATACTAAGTTGGCCTTAAATACGTTATTAGCAGTTCTAAATTTTGTATTGACACGACTATTTAATCTTCCATATTCAATGCATTCTTTCTTTTCTTTTTTCGTCGCGGGACCTTTCTGTCGGGCAAAATTTTGAGTAGACCTCAGACATCTTCATGACATCACTAATGCCACTCAGAGCTAGCTGCTAATATACACTTACTAGCTGTCTAGCTTTTTTGCATCTATAATGGGTAAGTGCAAATTTCTCACCAGTTGGCTGGACAAAGTTTATCCATTTCTGCAGAGATACAGGTTTTAATGTTAAATTCGTAGTGGTCTTAAAAAGTCTTAAATTTGAGTTGTTGAAACCTGGAGAAGACAATGTTTACCGTTTTCCTTTATGGGTTGAAGTTGTTACTTCAAGCATTTTACTGTTTCCTTCCATCAGGTGGCCTTAGAGAATCGTCTGGAGAGACTGAACCGCGAGCTGGGCTCCATCCGGATGACTCTGAAGCGATTCCATGTCCTCCGTTCTTCTGCCCACACATAGCGACCTCTGACCTCTGCCACAGCTCGGTGTCTCGACTCGACAAACGGCACTGATTGTCTTCTGAAGAATCGCCTTGCCATGATCTCACCTGTACATCGAACACGCTCACCATGTTTTTATACGTATGATCGAACATTACTCTGGGATATTTTTTTACGCGTCGGGAAAATATCGGAGCTTTTTTTGGAATATATTTTTTAGTACAGCACAGATTTGTAAAGTCATTTACTTTTTTAGTCACGAGAAAAAAATAATAATAATGTGATGTTTTACCACAATGAAGAAGAGATTTTAAAATTAGCTTGAGTTTAAGATGTGAAGACACATTCACAAGACATTCATGCACGAAACATCACTGCCTTTTTTTTATTATTGATAATTGTACAATTATTTGACATTACATTCATGGTTTTACATATCAGTTGTTTTTTTTCTTAATTGTCTGTACATTTCGCTTTGGGCCAAACTTTTTGAACTTGAAGGAAATATGTGTTTACTTGAATGAAAAAACTTTATTTTCATTGGTTTATTTCCTGAATGACTTCATTTCTGCAGCAGCAGATCAACCAGTCAGTCAAACCAGCATCCAACCTTTTCACTGAGTCTCCATCTGTTTCCACTGTGCATAGAGTCCTTGCACTGTTTCCTTTCCTCCATGTCGATTTCCTACAATGACATGTTTCCAATGGACCTGTAATGCTATTGCACAATAAACTTCTTTTATAGAAGTAGAGTTGGCACTCATTTCGTTTATAAGCTCAGAATGATACATTACTATTGTCAAAGCGCCATCTCCAGGTTGAGGCATGGGCTGTTCTAGATGGGGGCCAACTGGGGCCCAGTGACCTACACAAATTTACTTTAGCAATGAATTGTGAGTACGTTGTAACCCATTATTGGCTACTTTGCTAAACAGGGTTTCTTCAAGGGGGTACAAGACAAAAATTAATCAAAATTAAAAAAGGACAATATTTCATCTTTTAACATGCACTGAACAAAAATATGAACGTAGCACTTTTGTTTTTGCTCCCATTTTTCATGAGCTGAACTCAAAGACCTAAAACATTTTCTATATACACAAAATAATTTCTCTTAAATATTGTTCACAAAAGTTACTCAAGTAATTACCAGTACCTACCTCTGGTCACACATAACGCTTGAGCAAATTGTCAATTTAATTGAACAGGATTTGTCTGCAGTCTGCCTTATGGCCTGACATGAAGTCAGCCCATCAAAACAGTTAAAACATATTAATAAACTGAAATAACACTTATGAAATGACCACTAAACAGTGTATTCCTCAAAAATAACCATTTCTAAATAAAGTACCTGTGCTAACAAACTTTTAATATATGCATTTAAAAAGTAAACGTTTTCTCTTCACAATATATATTACTAGATTAACAGCTGTTAATCTAGTAATATATGTATTATTTTAATATATTGGCTAATATTACTGCATATTAAAGAATGAGCTGATTTTTTTTGTACGGAATGTTTTTACACTGCAGGATGGCTTCACAAACATACGCCCGTGTGTCAGCAGGGGGCGCTCTTCCCTTCTCTTACAGGAGGCGGCAGATCCTGCGTTTAGCTGTGACGGTGTAAATATCAGGTTATCTTCGGCCGGTTCTTAGGGCGCAGCGCCGAGACGGATACCCGGACAGAGCAGCTGGGCGCCGCGGTGGAGGAGGCGGTGAGGCCGCGACAGGCGGACACGAACCACGGGGACAGAACGCTGCGGGGAGGCGGCAGCGGCAGCAGCAGGATGCGCAACTTCCACTGTTGGATACAAACATCACCTGGCAGCAGGTTCGTCCTCTCGACGTGACCGGCCGAGCGCCGGGGAGCTTCCTGTAGGTTGGTGGTCTTACTTTAACACAGCCCTTTTCACTGCTAATCAACCTCTGATGTCTCTCTTTAATTAGGAGCATAATACGGACGCTGCTATTCACTGGTTAGGCGCTTATTTGTGGCAGCGTTGGTCACATGGTGAGCACAACAAAGCAGCTGACCGGTGGAGAGTTCAGAAATCTGGCTGACCTGCAGCTGCAGATGACTGCACTGCTGCGGATCTGAGGGAATATAAGGAGATGTTTCAACGCCTCTTTTGGGCTTTTGTGTGCAACTTTGAAGGTTTTACTTTAGTGGTTGATGATTTTTTTTTTTTATCATAATAGTGCTCAGTTGTCTGGATCTGGGATGCTTCTTCTGAACCATTTAAATGTTGTTGGGGGGGTTTCAGCTGAATAGTGCACATTAAAAGATTAAATGCTTTAATCTGGCCTTAATTTGTTTTAAGTGTTGGGAAACTAAAGTTCTAACTGAGATGTGTAGACTTGTGAGAGCCACTGGAAAAATTATGTATTTCTGTGGTTGAATGCTGTTGTCTGTGCAGTAGACGGCCACTTTTAGGTCTCTCCATGGATGATCAATTAAATTTAAGTCTGGGCTCTGATTGGACCACGGAAAGACGTTCACACTGCTCCTGAAACTACTCATTTGTTATCTTTCTGTGTGCTCTGGGTCATAGTGTTGGAAAAATTAGCCAAACTGTGTAAAGCCAAAGTGCAAAGACATGTTGGGAGATACCTCAGTCATTTGACGATGCACATAAGGGTTGCAGGACAGGAGTTGGGGATCCTTTTCTGAGATGTGTTTCTGCAAAATTCAAGTTGACTATTAGATCTATCTGACCGCTCTACCAAAACGCTCTGCTCGTTGGATTACATTAGCAATCGTTAGCCTTCAAGGTGCTTCTGTCTCCACAGGAGAACGTTGGAGTTCCACCTTAGTGACCATTGGGTTCTTTGTTACCTCTTTGGCCAAGATGCAAAATTTGGTCTAGCATCCTGATCTAGGGATGGTTCTAGTGATTTAAAACTTTTACTAACTATTAATAGTAAAGACCATGTTGGCTTATTTGGACATTCAACTCTTCAGTAGTTCTGTGTCTTTCCCCCAGATTTGTGCTTTGGGGCAATCCAGTTTCTAAAGTCTTTATTTGACTTCATGGTGGAAACAGGATCCACCTGAGCTCAGTTTCATACCAAAGAGTTTGAAATGTTTTAGAAAAAAAAAAAAAAAAGAAATTAATCAATTTTAGGATGCACTGTGTTTGCTTTCTGGATGCATTTTATTATGCAACTACGTAATAAAACATTTACTTGTCAAATAAATCATAGAAATATTTTTCTGTTTTAATCACTCCTTAGAAACATGTCACTTCATCTGACTCTTGCAACACTCCTGCCATTAAAGTTACTAGAATCTAAAGGTGAAAACATTGCAGAAATTGGTTGTGTAATCCGACACGGCCTCTTAACTTATTCAGGAAGACGCTTCGGAGAAGCCAAAATTTTCCAGGAAACATACACGATACTTGGAAAGCCCCAAATGCCAGGGAAATGCTAGGAATCACAGCAATTCGCAATGGTTGATACACCGCAAGGCAATCTGTGTAGTTTTGTGGTCTATGTACTGTTCAGCAGAAGATTAACCCTACTGTAGGTATTGAAACAGACAAGCCAATGGAAGTGGATGAAGAACGGAATAATTCCACCTTAATATCAGAGTGTTTGCAATAAATAGTTGTATTTTAAAAATGTTGCTTTTTAGGTTGAGCATTTTTTTCCAAACCGGAGTCCACCTGTGGTAAAGACAGCTGATTGGTCTTGATTTGGAAAAGCACACACCTGTCTATACAGCTGGCAATGCAGGAGATCAAGGGATTTTTCTGTGGACTTCTGGGACGGGATTGTCTTGAGGCACAAATTTGGGAAAGGATCCAGAAACGTTTCTGCTGCTCTGAAGGTCCCGGTGAGTTCAGTGGTCTTCATCATTGGTCAGTGGAAGAAGTTTGAAACCAGCAGGACTCTTCCTGGAGCTGGCCAGCCGTCTGAACTGAAGGATCTGGAGGGGAGGGCCTTAGTCAGGGAGGTGACCGAGAACCCGATGGTTGCTCTGTCAGAGCTCCAACGTTCTTCTGTAGAGAGAGGAGAACCTTACAGAAGGACAACCAGCTCTGCAGCGATCTGCCAATCGTCTGGCCTGCATGATAGGCCGGCCAGACAAAAGCCACTCCTTAATTAAAAGCTAATGGCACCCTATCTTTACCAAATGTACCTAAAGGACTCTCAGACCAAGAGAAACAAGATTCTCTGATCTGATGAGACAAAGACTGAACACTTGGATGTGAATGCCTGGCGTCTTGTTTGAAGGAAACCAGTCACAACTCATCACCCGATCATTACTATCCCTACAGTGGTGACAGCATCGTGCTATGCGGCTGTTTTGCCGCAGCAGATACTGACAGACTAGTCACTGTACAAAGACATCCTTGATAAAAAACCTGCTCCAGAGCATCTTGACCTCTGACTGGGGCAACGGTTAATTTGTCAGCAAGACAACAACCCAATACTCCTGGCATGAGATCTCAAAGGAGCGGCCAAGCCAAAGTCCAGAATTGAATCTGATTGAACGGCTCTGGACAGATCTGAAAATGACTGACAGACGCCTCCATCCAACCTGATACTGCAAAGAAGAATGGCTAAAGATGTAAGGCTGTGGCATTGTATCCAATGCCATAGCCTTAGGCAGCTGTAATTGCTCACCACTCTTGTTCATGTACAAGTTAAGCTCCTGAATGAGCCTAGACTATTCAAAGATGGCATGAACCACGCCCTTTTTTCCTCTACATCATCTGTAGCTGTAATACCAGGGCTTTTCCCTGACAGCCTGGGAGAATCCCATCCAAGCTACCGCTGGAAAAAACGAGACACATCCTTCATTTCTTTTCATTCTTTCAAAAAAAGACCAGGCGGGAAACTTGGTCCTTTTCCCATTAGAATTGCCGGTAGCGTACGCCCTGGTGTGCAGGATGAGTCATCGGTACTTATGCTCGTTTTTGGCCCTGAAGCTGGCGTGTGTACATGATGTAGTGCAAGGCAAATGCAAATATTGAAGCATCAGACGTAACCGGTGAGGGCTTTTGAAGCTGTTGTTCTCTTGTTCAGTCAAACGGTTTGAGAAGTGGCGTGTTCTCTTCTCTTTAGCATGGAGGAGTCACACGGATGTGTGAGGCAGAGTGGTAGAAGATGGAGCTGATTATTGACCCGAAATGATTCGGTTTGCTTCAGTGAATGCTGTCAGGAAGTGGTCGCCACAGAAAGAATGAGTCATAGTATTGATTAACTTCCCTTTTTTATATATCCACCCATCTCTCTCTTTTAGATCTATGGATCTGAGGAGAGTTGGCATGTAGGCCGGCTGAGAGCTGCATACCAATAACTGGGAAGAGGGCATGAGGGGGGGGCTCATCACGAGAAGCCACGTCATCTCAGTGTGTGAAATCTATTTTTAGCAGCGTAAACAGAGGGATTCCAGCCCACTTGAATGTGGCTTCACAGTCAGGACTGAGTGGTGGGTGAGGGGTGGCAGCCGGAGTGTGTGACGTTGGATGCGAATGAGCGACTCTGCCTATTTATGTCTCTCAGTCTGCTGCTGTGATCTCCTCCGTTTTCACAGCCTGCAAATAACCCACCAGTCTTTTTGCTGCCTTTTTTTTGTTCTAACCCTGTTTAGGATGTAAACTAACAGATAGTTTCTCCTGTGGAATAACAAAGTGGTAGTTTCCTCTAAACTAGCTGGTGTTTTCCTTGTGTGATAGAAAAGGATAAACTGTTAGATAAAAACTGTTTAATATAATTCCTCAGGATACAGAATTGAGCTTTTTCGGCCGATATTATATATATCTGTGTGCCAGTTTTTTTTTTTTTTTGTAAGATCAGACTCACTTCAGATAGGGTTTGTCACCCACAGACAACATCTCGTTATCGTTGCTAACGATAACGAAGGGGATGTAAACAGGGCATGTTTACATCCCCTTCAAATGGGGATGTAAACATGGTGTTGTAGTGCAGTGGGACAAACAGTTCAACACATTTTGAGACGTCTGTAGGTATACAAGCTTGTTTATTTTATTGTAAACAAGCTCTCATGTTTTCATATTCATCTGATGACATCACATAAGGCAGATAATCAGAGATCCTTTGAGTAAATCAATTTCTAATTTTCTTGTTTTTTGCTTTAATCCCCTTAAAAAGCCTTCAAAAGGTGTCTTCTTACTTTCTGTGTTAGTCATTTTATGCAGCTCTGTCTCTGATATGCAGCTTTGTGGACTTTTTACATTTTGTTTTTGTTTTCTAGCCTGCTTTGATTTTGAGTTGCTTCCTGTTTGTCTGGAGTGTGCTACAAAGAATAGGAGATTAAGGACACATTTGAGAATTACAGATTTAGTTAAAAAATAATTTAGGTTGGAATGATGCTCCAAAGTCTCTTGATGGATGTTTTTTTTTTTTTTTTTTTTTTGAAGACATACAGGGAATTGGTGGGGTACAACCTTTGTGGTGAGCTACCAGATACTTCTAGGTTGACTGAAACAGTTTTAGGAAGTAACTTGAAATTTCTGAAGAAGTTTAAAAGATCCTACCAAAAGTGTTGGACAGATCTGAATCAGCGGTTCTGATGCTGAGAAAGGTTTTGTGGACTTCAGGTTTAAGTGTCAAAGCCTAAGCAGCTTAAAACAACGGATAGTTTTTATTTGTGTTTGTTGCATCTCCTGAAAATATCCAGAATTAGATAAAATGCTATAGTTAGCTAAAATGTTGTCCATATATTGTGGCCTGTCCTTGACTTACTCCATTTAGTATGCAAGCATTAATATGTAAGATAAAACTAGCTAAAATGCTAAGGTCAGCTACAATGCTATTACTAGCATGTCGACTAACATTGTCTTTCTCCATTCATTCTGCTAACTGCAGCTTTCATGTCAAAATTAGCTGTAATGCTATTGAGAGGGATATGACTATCATACTGACTCCTTCCTTCCAGAATGTAAATAACAGTGTATATGCTACACTCAGCTAACGCACCAAGGTCAGCTTCACTGCTGCCATGCATATTTGAGCTATCGCTAGCATGTTCACTAACATTGACTTGGTATTAAAGCCAAAGTTAGCTAGAATGCTGTAGTTTGCATGTTGATCTCCAGTAACATACTCTATGTAATATGCAAACACCAGTGTATGCTAAGGTTAGCTTTTAGTACCATATGTATGTAGCCTGTCAGTATTAGCCTGACTAACATTTACTCACTACATTTCAGTATGAAAACTTTAATGTACAACCTAAAGTTAGTTATTATTACACTGTGGCGGCAGTGTGTGAAAGATGTGTTTGGATGAGGGCCGAGTGCCTGGTAGGTGGCTGGCTGGTGGACGGTTAGGGTTGCTCTGAGAATTGAAAGCTGTCCCGTCTGGCCACGTTTCCAGCGCACGGCCTGAGCACTCACTCTAATTAACAGTCCCACAGCTTTGTTAGGATGCAACGAGGCGTTGTGTCACCATTAAATATTCAGCCGATCACTGATTTGAGAGGAACGAATGAGGCAGAGCTTTCAGGGCCGAGCACAAACATCTCCACCAGGCATCCAAGTGGAATGAATGAATCCTTGTTGAAACGACGACCAAATCAAGATGTAGTTTTAAGTTTTGCGGCTCGTCATTCAACATGCTTTCACTCGTTATCTAGCGTTGTTTGATGACATAACCTGGCCATTACATGTCATGGGGCTTGCACACCGAATGTGGCACCCGCACACTACACTTTATCAGCGACTTTGTTGAATTTAGTATTCAAATGACAGAAACAAATCCCATTTGACTATTTGAGTGAAGGCTAAAAATATTGTAAGAATTTCTTTAATGAGGCTTTACAGGCGACCACACTCGGCCTGTCACAATAACACATTTTGCTGGACAATAAATTGTCCCAGAAGTTATTGCGATAAACGATAGTATTATTGTTGTGAGACCGTTTTTAAGTAATACAGTGATAATGGCATAATAATAATAATAATGCAAGAACACATTCTCAAGGGTCAATAAACTTTATATTCTACTGAACATTTAACACTGGAACTGGAAAGCATCTTAAATATCCAAAATATAAATAAACAAAACAATAAGTAAAATGAATTATGAAGTCTCTGCAAATAAAATTGTCCTTCAAAAAAAGAGCTAGTTGAGAACAAAGCACCAAACTGAAGACGTTTATCATCCAGTTTTTGGCAGAAAGAGACAGAAAAACAGATAAACGATGAATCATGGCAATAGAAATGATTGAGTTTGTTTTAATTTATCATGCGATTCATTGTGACAGGCCTAGATGATTCTGTCTTTTAGGTGTTTTGCCGTCTACCTGAGGACACTCGGCCTTTTTATAGTCATACATGGCAAACATGAGAGATGCTTGGCTGTCAAGATGGATGGTAATCTCTGTGCTAAGTGACTGCGGCTGAAAGGAGCTGGTGTCAGTGCCGTGGCTCTCCCAAACCACTCTGGCTGAGAAAAGCTGTATATTAGCCGGGCTCTCAGGTCTGGACCCGGGCCAAGCGCTAATGGTGCTGGGTGAAGGGGCGGAGCTTCTTTATCTCCGGGGCTTCGAATCGCCATGGTGAATTAACAGCAGCGGCTTCCTCTGGTTTCCGGCATTCAGTTCGCCTGTTTGCTCTTCTCTGGTGTTTCCAGTCATTCCTATGTTTTATGAGCTAACTTGTTGTTGCTCCATTTGGTATTCTGGGTAGTTTTTCGCGCTTCAGTCAGCTAGATGGAACTTAACATCTTGTCTCTTTTGACGAATCATTAATGCAGCTCTGCATTACAATCAGAAAACAATTTCTTCCATTTAAATGAAGCAAACATTAATTTTAAATCATTGGTTTTACCTCTGATAATGTGATTTTAACTCCCTTGCACTAATCGTCTTGAATTAGTTTCCTCCTTTGTGTTGTACATGCTCTGCTTTGCATCCTGCTCGCTTCACTCCTTTGAGCCGTTTCATCTTGTTTTTGTTTGCTCCGACCTACATTAATTTTTCATGATCTCATTTATTGTTGCCTCAGCGGCTCGTCTAAGCTGTTTGTCCTGTGCTGGTGCATAAAATTAACTTGGTGTACAATTTTTTTTATGACTTGGCCAGGCGTACAGATCTGTCTAGGTACAGAATATGAAGAGACAGATTCTGAAAAAAAAAAAAAAAAAATAAATCAATGAATGAGAGGTTATTCTTCAGGATATCAGGAAAATGTGTAATTGTGATATATTATTGCCAAATATAAGAATGACTATATTCCTACATATCCCCTCCCTTTTTTTTAACAGTTTACTTTTCCCAGGTTGTTCTTTCTTTTCATAAAAACAATTTCCTTATGAGTTTCTCTTTTTAGATTTTGCTTTTCAGTCACCAAACTTGTGCTTTAGATATGATCCTAGTGGTATTTAAGTTAAAAATATTTTTGATATGCAGAATTTGAATTCATGGTACTTGAAATATGACTTACTCCTACCAAATGTTGCCAAGATGCAGGCAAGACACATTTTCAGATTTTTTTAAATTCAACTAAGCAGGAATATTTGATTGAGGATGCTCTACAAGTTTTTTTTTTTAATCTCTTGTGAACGTTGAACATGTGTGCAAGGGATGCCAACTTTTAAACAGGAAATGACTCCAGCTCAAATGATGCAATTTCTATGTTTATCTTTTGTTTTATTTTTTTTAATTTTTTGCCTTTCATTCCAGATCATACCAACAATCTATGTATAAATTCAGCCAGTTTACAGTTTAGCTTTATTTTTTAAAAAGGTAGCGCTCTTTTAGTTCTGCACACAAACATTCTGATTTTGCAAAGATGGAAACCAAAAGTCTAAGATAGTCTGCAGGCAGCAGCCAACACAGGCTGGAGGAAAACATGAAGTTCTGCACATGCTGGCAGCATCTCTCTGTGGATAATGGCCGTCTCCTCCTGACAATCTCCTTTGGCGGCCTGATGCCATTTTTGCATCATCCGTGTTCAAGTTAGAAATATTTTTAGATTCAAAGTTAGCCCCGGTGTGTGGATGAGTCATCGTCATCATTTGCAGACAGTTTCCTGGAGTCTGAAACTTTCACAAAGGAGTTGCTTCTGGCTAGAGGCTGGATATAAAGTCAAAACAGGCTAAATAAAAACACCTAAACTTTATCCGTTGTTTTAATGGAGCTTTAGCTCATCGTCAGATTTCAAGGATTCAGGACATCTGGCCATGAAACAGTTACATTTAAACTTCTACAGATGTAGAAACAATAAGGTATTGATTTCATTTATAAAAGATGAAGTAAGCTTTTTTAATTAAGGCCAAAAACCAGGATATAAGTAGTACAATTGTACTACTAAATAATAGAAATTAGGCCTTTACAGCATACAGTTACATTGTTTGTCTATACAATTAATTTATAATCAGCCTCAAAAAGGTTTAAGATTTACATCTTTTGATCTACAGTTCGGAAAATATGATGCAACTACAAATCAGTCAAACCGTCAAAAACTGACCCATGGTAACTTCTGGAAGAACCTGCAGTGATCCAAAGATGGGCGAATCGTTCGACTGGATTTATGCGGATGTTTATGGTGGAGAAAAACCTTTGGGGTCTACAAACGACTTGTGTGAGAGACGGAGAATCATTAAGCTAACATTTGTTTTGACTTACTGCCAGAAATGGAATGAAGGAGATTAAATTGATTCCTACGCTTGTGTTAGAATGTCCCAGTCAAAGTCAGAGCCTAAATCCAAGTAAGGCATTGTACACATGTAGCCGAGTCTTTATAAAAAAACAAATATCTCCGTCACATTGTTTAAGAAAATAATATTGTACACAAACCCACAGGGGGCAGTGTAGCGCAAAGCTGAAACCTGTGTCAGCCAATCAGATCGCTTCAAAAACACCTACAACTTCCTGTAAGGAAATGAACATGACGCCAGAAGGTTGAACTACTTTTAAATAGCGTATTGGAATATAAAGTTGATTAAACACAAGGCGATTCTGATTGGTTATGTTAAAACAACTATGGGGACGTATTAGCATATTTTCTTTTGTCGCAGACTGTAATGAGCAGGACCTCAAATCTCTGTTTTCGCATGTGCACACGCAAACACAAATACGGAGTTTCCTCAAATTGTTATTTTTTCCCCCCACAAATAATCGTTTTTAAGGATATTAAAGAGAGTAGTTTTCGTGTAGATGAAAGACCAAAACGCTTACAAATGTAGCAGGTAGACAGACGCTCCGAGTAGCAAACAGATGTTTCTTCAGTGCCTGTGTAGCCGTCTGCTGTTGTTCTAATTCCAGTGAATTTCACACGTTAGGAACATTTTAGCGCAACAACACCAAGAGGCCCGTGAGAGCGGCGACAACACCGATCGGCCTTCCCCTCCCTCCGCAGACAGTGATGCATCACCGTCATTTGCCAAAATACACTGAAGCAATACAATCGAAACGTCACAGGCAGCCACCCTCCAACCCCCACCCTCACCCCACTGAGCTAAAATTAGCCCCTTCTCTCTCATCACCGACCCGTCACGTCAGGACCATGTTCCTCATTTGCTGCCTAGATTTTTTATTTTTTCCTCCCATGTTGTGACGTTTTGACTGGGTCAGATGGTCACATTATCTGTAGGTGAACATTCATGGTGTCCTCTCAGCTGGCGTCAGACTTGAATCACAACACATCTCCTACTATGTGCCGTGCACCCACAATTCTTGCTCTTTTGATTGATTGAGGAAGGAAGTTATTTTAAAACTTATCTTCTGCTTTTTTTTCTGTTTTTGGCAGCTTTTTTTAAACACACAGTCCTTCTGCTCTGAAGTCATGCAGCTGGTTTCTGTCTCAGCTTCATCGCTAAGACAGAAACCAGCGTTTGGAGTCTGAGCTCGGCTGAAGGACGGCGGTCGGTGCAGGAAATGAACTTCAGGTCAGTGGGATCGTCTTACACACGTAGCTCCAAGCTGTTTTTCTTTCTTTCTTTTTTTTTTTTTTTTTACTTACGCCGACCTCCGACCTGCAGAAGTATTCTCCCTGAGGTTACATAGGGATTGTGTTTTAGCTGCAGCTACTCTGCTCAGACTTATTTTTACCTCCTAATTATTTAGTTCAGGCCAGCTGTTCCAGACTGCAGGGCGGGTCAGAGGTCATGTGTGAGTGAGCCGGTACCGACTTCGACTATCATTGGGATCAATCTCTGGAAAGTTGAACACTATTTGAGATGATTACATAGAGCCATGTTTGTTTGGAAATCTTTTAAATCGTCCCCTTGATAATAGAAATCATTATTGAAAGCAGCTTGTTGTGTTAACTTTGGCTGTCTTTATCTGATTTGGACATTTTTTTTGATTATCTGAAAAAGTTTTTCACAGCCATGTCAAACTGACATCAATATGCTTTCAGATGGAAACATGTAAGATCCTGATGTTTGACTTTCTTGTCTGTCTGAATGAACGAGAGCAGCTGTTACCTGAAGAGGTGTTCATCTCCTCTGCTCTTCAGGAATACTTTTGTTTTGTTCCCTTTTCTCCCCTGACATATTTTATAATTTATCCTTGGTAACAAGGGGGCACATGAACACTTTTGGTATTTTACTGTCCAGACGGCTCTGAATAACCCAACCATTTCCAGAAGACTCTCTGGACCTGGCTGCATCCAGGTCCAGCTAAGTGCACTAAATGACCTTTTTCAGACGGGTCCCGAACCGTGTTTCACCAAAGCGTGACACAGTTTTACTGTTAATGTTCATTCATTTTTAACCAAGCTGGGGCACTGATAAAGTCACTTAATGATTTGGATGAACCGTGATTTGGAAAAGCATTCACAACCCTTGAACCTCTGTGGAGTTTAAGTTACAAACTTCTATTGTGACTTTTTGTGGTAGAGGAACAGGAAGTGGTGCATTATGGGATGCGGATGGAAAGGGACTGAAGGCTTAATGCATGTTTATTAGGGAGGAAACGATTAATCAGATTAATCGCGATGAATTGATTTATTGAAACAATTGTCAACTAATTTAGCAATCAATTAATCATTAACTAGAGCACGGACTCAAAAAGACCATTTGCTTGAAAGCACAACATATACGGAGCACTAATTAAGCTAAAACTGTATAAAATTGATATACATTTTGCATTTAAGATAAAAAAATAACTTTTTTTGTCTGTAAATATGTTCTACCCAGAACTCAAATGGCAGTTTTAGCTTCTATACAAAAAAATATCTCCTAAGCACATTTTGCTTTTCAATTATTAATTAGTTTATCTAAATAAAAGTCAACAGATCATTGCTACACTGATTTGACGTTAGGTCAAACAGAGCTCTTCACTTGTCGATGTTAAAAGTACTTTTTAGTTGCAGATGCATCCTTTGATACAAATAAACAAGTGTTCACAAAAGGAATGCAGTTATTGCATTTTAGACAATAAAAAGTTGCTTTATTGTTTCTTTAATTGCATCTTTTAATGTATTTTTAATATTGTATAAAAAATGTTTAAGTTGTTAATTGCAAAATGTGCAAAAAGTGGACATTTCTCTACCCGACTAATTGATTGTCAGAATAATCAATTACAAAAATTATGAAGTACAGGGGAAATTAATACTTTTGCAAGGTCATATTTGTTAGATGAATTTCATTGTTAGATGAATTTCATTGTTTAATGGCCACTCTTGTTACTGATCAATTTCAGTTTTGACCTTTTCCGCACTGTTTTTTTTTTCAATAAAAACCTCAAAGTTGAGTCTCAGTGCAGCAGGTTCACAGGAAATGCAATCTCCAGCTCTGCAGCTAAAATTACATTGAACCCCAGTGACCTGTCTTGCTGTGCAACAATGAATTGATTTAATATATAAATACGGCTTTCCAGCGAGGTCGTAATCGAACACCCGCCGTAGCGCGGCGTCGATAAATGCCGTTAGTTACATCACAGGCGCGAGCTGGGGCCGTCCGGCGGGCCGGACCGGGCCGGACCGGAGCGGCGGAATGATGAGTAACAGCCGAGCCTGGTGAGGAAAGGTGCGCTTGTCAAGATCACAAATTAACAGCAGATGTTGTTGCTGTTGCTGGCGTTTGGAGTGATTCTGTTAGCGCCGGTCTGCTGATGCTCAGATAAAGGCAGGGCGCGCGCCGGGCGGAGAACACGTCGCTTCCCGCCGTGAGAGCTGGACACACCGGGAGGCCTCCTGCTGCAACATGTCCTCAGGTCTGCCTTATTCCAGTGTTTAAAACATTAGCTGCGTTTCCATTACCCATGTGCGCAAATATTTGTCTACACTGAACGTTTGAACTTAGTGTAATAAAAGAATAAGCAAAGTTTATTCCGCTAATGTCGGAGAAAAACACAACTTCGCTGTTGCTGTGTTTCCATAAAGTACGAATGTAATTAAAATCACATGTGTGATTCACATGTTCATGCAATAAGTCGTTAAAAAAGATGGTAGCTACGGCTGTAAATGGCTACATGAGATATATTAGTAATTTGACCATCACGAGACACGTCGGCGTCATATTCAGGCGTTATAGTGACAAACCTCAATTTGGGAGGTGCTAGTTATGTGGCGTTTTGGGGGAAATTGTAGTCCGCCATTTTACAGAAGAACTAAGGATTCAACGCTTTGAATGACACAACTTTTTACAAACTGTGCCATGCTGTGAGAGCCCGGGAAAAACAAACAAACAAACAAACAAAAAAAAAAACAACTAAAACCACAGAAACAAACCATCTTCTTTCTACTACTACCTCTCTTCGTTGTTTCCACCGGTAGTAAAATATGGCTGTTGCTCATGTCATGTGGCTCATGTGATGCAAAAAAGTGCAGTTTTGCGAAATAAATCTGTTTCCATATGCCTGAAAAACCACCGCAAAAAAAAAGAAAAAAAGAAAGAGTTTTTCCGAAATTGGCGTGTTTCCATTAAGAAATTTTATTTTTGTCATTTCAATTTGCGCAATTTTATGCTCAGCTAGTGTTAAAAACAAACTGACAGCTGCACAATCCCTTATGGATCCAGTTTGGCTGCAGGTGGGATATTTTTAACCAAAAGCCCACTGAGGCTTGTGGCTGGGTGTAATTAATGACATGTGAGTCATGGAGCTTATCCTTGGCTTGCAGCCCCTCAGTTAGCACACATCAGCAGGCTTCATGCACGGGATGGATGGAGAGCAGATAATAATAATAATTATTATTATTATTATGCAATTTACAAGTCATTCATTAATCCATTTTCCCTGCAGGGTCGCTGGTGGTGCTGCTATCCATCTTTAACGGTCACATTTCCCTTATGTCTTAAAAGATTTCAACTGGAAACTATGGTTAATTTGTCTGTAATATGACAAGAAATCTGTGTGATAGTTCACAGAATGACGAGTGTTTCTGGCGTTAACAGCGAACTCCTGACAAACAGAGACCTTCTGATACCTGCTCACCCTGACAGTCCATGAACATCAAACTCTGCAGCATGTAAAATATTCTGTGGAGTGCAAAGATCGAAACGATGTTCACCTATGAGGGAGAGCACCTGACTTCATGTGTGATCTCGGCAGCCTCATTCAAATTCTGTGGCTGAGACTCGTAGTAGGAAAGGCAGGACGGTCACGACGCCCTGCAAACGTCGTGCATAATCACCAAAGCTGCAGATGTGACTTGGTTGCATGCATCCCTGAAGCAGCACTCCGCTGCCGTCGCACCTAAAAACGACGGCACGATGAAGGACGACACCCAGGGTTTGACTGGTGGTGCAAACCGAGGATGTTAGCATCTCACTCGTTCAGGGCCCAGTCAGCAAACATTTGAATGAGTTTAAAAAGAACTGAGGCAAGTTTTTAATCACTGCTTTTATTACTGCCTCATGAAAGGAACTGTAAACTGTTAATATT